>NW_020954570.1:1758947-1787791 GCF_900497805.2 Vombatus ursinus | reverse complement strand
TGCTGCTGCTGCTGCTGCTGCTGCTGCTGCTGCTGCTGCTGCTGCTGCGCTGGCCTCACTGTCTTTCTGAACCTCTCTGAAAGACTTGTCCCAGACACCTATCTCTACTCTCCAATCAAAAGCCAAGTCGTGTTAACGGCTTTTCAGATGAACTGTACAACTTTCAATCTAGGCTTACATGAATCTGTCATTTATGGCTTAAAAATCCATACAGTTCAGGTATGCCCAAAGCAGTCACAGCAGCAGCCCCTGAGAGTGAGTATCCTGTTCCCTGGCACTGCCCAGTTAAAGGGTTTTCAGACCATTTTGATTTTGCCCAAACCAATAAAGTAAAAACCTATTTGTTCAGAAGAAACCAGGGATAAAGGTAGCACACTATACTTTGGATACAGTAAGTATCCTCAACTTTGTCCTCTATGAAACGCTCTGAAACCTTTAAATGCCTTCTAAAATGTTAAACATCCCTAGTTTCCATAGATACATTTCTCTTTCAGCTACTTCTAAGATGACTTGGTTCACATCTGCAACGCCTGTGCACCCTCTCCTGGCCATTTCAGGATATGAATTCTTTGAAGACATTTTGTTTCTCAACAGATCGAAGTCTGAATCCTGTAAATTTAAATCTTTGTTAGAGTAATAATATTTATACACAATGCCCCTGTAAAGCTGATTGAAACCCACAATGCTTTAGACTTTTGAGGGGAGAAAAGAAGTTACTTTGATATTAGAAAACACTTCATAATTTTCAATGATGTCAGATCAGCTGGTAGGTGGGTTTTTTGTGCTTTTTGTTGTTGTTGTTGTTGTGTTGCTTTTTGTTAAGATTCTGCATCCTAAACAAAACAACTCAGTGGCTAAGCCATTATTGGGTAGCATGGTTCTTGTTTCTAAGTTCTAATATGGCAAAACTCAAACTAAAGTTTGTTTAGGGTAGGAAACAGGAGTCAAAACCTCGTTGAATTCATCATTTCCAAATTCTGATCAACAGAGCATTCAAACTCACAGAGGTCAATTCAGAAGCACAGTCAAAGAAATCATTTGACTGCCAGAAATGTTCTTCTCTTCATTAACAGGATATTTCAAAATTCTGGGTGGCAAGACTTATTTGTGGGTGTTACCAATCTTTTTAAGTAGATACCAGTGCCTTAAGAATTAGTCCTAAAAAGATCCAAACGTTACCCAAGTAAAAATCTCTCTGTGATAATATAAGTGGTTTGATCTCAAACACTTGGCTGACTAAGCTCAAAGAAATCTAATAACCATTTTTCAATGTTGTATTAATATTTGTATGGCATGAGCTCAAGGCTCTTCACAATCCTAGTCTCCCTCTTTTGGCTGCTCTCCAGCTGAAGGTGGCACCAAGAGATGAACTCACTCCTCCCTATGTAGCCTGAGCAGGGCAGAGTAGGACTATCACCTTCCTATTTCATAATAGCTAAGTGTTTAGAACAAACTGAAAGTGAAAAGTCTTATCAGTGAGCTTTGTTCCTCTGTTCACACAGCTGGAAGTGACAAGGACA
Source organism: Vombatus ursinus (assembly GCF_900497805.2). Taxonomy (NCBI): domain Eukaryota; kingdom Metazoa; phylum Chordata; class Mammalia; order Diprotodontia; family Vombatidae; genus Vombatus; species Vombatus ursinus. The sequence goes on along the minus strand of NW_020954570.1, from coordinate 1,786,271 downwards.
CTTGCTTTGCAACTGAGAGAAACAATTGTTCAAACTGTTGTATGAGCCATTGCTTTATGTGTGCATGCGGCAAAGGAAATACTATTTCAAGTGTTTATGAAAAACGTTACATCTCCATACCATCCTTTACTTCCACAACACCTATTATACCCTTTAAGATATTTTTACCTTGAACGTGAGTATAACTAAAATAGGCACTAAATACGTTCTAAAGTACTCACATTACTTTCATATTTTTATCTTATAATTATGCCATTTCTACCACAGAATAAGCCTATTGTTATTAGAAGAAACACAAAATGCTACTGCTCAAGAAGGTGGAAAAGGATATTCCAGCTGAATAACACTGAAGGGCTATTGAAACAGAGATCTTGGTAACATAATAAATAACAAACGTGTCAAAAGACTAATTAAGTTTCAAATAACCAGTTCAAAAGTAGATTTTTGTATTTCATCAAGAGATGTAATTGTCTAGATCAGGAGTGCAGAACCTATGGCCTCGAGGCCAAACGTGGCGTTCTAGGTTCTTGGGTGCAGCCTTTTGACTGAGTCCAAGTTTTACAGAACAAATTCTTTCATTAAAGGGATTTGTTCTGTGAAGTTTGGATTCAGTCAAAAGGCCACACTTGAGGACCTAGAGGGGCCACATGTGGCCTCAAGGCCACAGGTTCCCCACCCCTGGTCGAGGACAATAGACTAAGGTATCTAACACCTACCCAGGTACCACTTTCCATGAAGTCTCAATCTGCCTGTTATTAGTTTGATAGATGTGAAGAGGGGAAAAATACCAAAACTTATTTAGTAGTTTGTCTCCAAAATATTCTTTATTTACAAATCAATTTCCTACCATTCTTCTCCCATATAGCAAAAGCAAACATTTTACTTCCCTGCTTACCATCAAAACAAACAAATGCGACACAAAGCAAGCACTGGTTTTTCTAATTAGTTGTGACTTTCTTAATTTCAGAATAACAACTCACATGGGCAAGTGATACTCACTTGACAAGTACTTCAGGTCATATTGAAAAATTTTTTCAAATGTTACTTATAGTTTTAATACTTAAATGAAATTATTACAAGAACATTGTCCTATAAAATGTCATCAGCCAAACAGTGTTTAGCAAAATTTTGTTATGCAAATGCCCTGGTGAGTTACAAATCACTTAGTAGCTAATTGTTGATGTCCAAGTGTTTCAAATACAAAATTATAAATCTGCTGATCCCCTAAGCTCTTTAGCAAAATCTGACTATTATTAATGCTAATTTATTATAGGTGGGTGACCAAAGAATTATCATTGTAACTACTTCCATACACTATTCAAGATCTTTCCAGAATCCTTGGGAAAGAAATCAGCATTGGATTCTTTGTTGTTCAACACAGAGCATAGGAATATTTACCGAAAATAAGAAAACATATTCAGGAAGTTGAATCATTTGAGAGTAGGCTCAGTTTCTTCTGGAGTAAAACACAGCTTTAAATAGTTTAATTTTAAAAATTAAAATTGTGGACTGTCCAACTCTATTTTCCAACTTCTGTTTCTCATGAAGAATTGATGGGTAGAGAAGGGAGAAAAAATACTCTGCTACTTAAAAGAAAAGATGGAAATCATTTTTACTTTGACTTACATTCATGCTTTTTAAAACAGTTTAAAATTCAATAAAAAAGCCAAATATAGACTTAATTATACAGAAAAAAAAGATATTCTAACTGCAGTGCACATTCAATAGACAAAATCCAAAGAAAGCAGTCCTGCCTGAGATGTGTACAAATCAATTCATTATATTGATTTGGAAAGAGTTGTGCTATAATTTGAAACATAGATTACCACAGGCCAAACCTGATAAAGTTCTATTTTTAAGGAACTTTCTCTGGACTTTGAACTTGGCCTGAGACTATTCATGGAATGGTGACTTGACTGGCATTTATAAAACTATTCAAGGTAAATAATAGTTTTGAGGTGGTTACTTTTTTAAAGTCAAACCTTTACCAGAATTTAAAAATAAAAACTGGCATACAAGGTGAATAAGATGTAATAAAGTGCCGACATCCCAAGGAAAATATATTATGGTTTTCTGTTTTAAGATGATTCATCTTTCCTAATTATTAGATCACTCATGTAGGAATACTCAAATTCAAAGAGAGGAATTATAGGGCCTAAGTTAGTATTAAAATGATAATCATTAGATGACCTTCCAAAATCTCCTGATGACTGAACAATGATCATGAACATAACCTAAATGGTCTAATTATTCTCAATCTTTTGGACTAAAAGAATAGACTTAGTAATGAAAGCCAGCTTGGTGTAGTTAAAAAAAAAAAATAAAAGGCTAGATTGAGAGATAGAGGAATTGGGTTTAGATCCTGGCTCTCTTATGTATTACCGGTGTGACCTTAGGTGAGCCTTAACCTCCCTGGATATCAATTTCCTCTTCTGTAAAATGGGAAGGGGAGAGAGATGGAAAAGGGAACCTGATTACCAATAAGATCAGCTGGCTTTGGAGTTAGGAAGTCACAAACTCAAGTCACAAGTCATGAGATGCATACTGGCTGGGTGACCCTGGACAACTAACTTAACCTAAGTTTATTCTTGAAAAGTATACTTTGCAAAGACAAAGCTGACCTGCATTCATAGAAGTTGCTCACCAGGACTTTGCTATGCAATGAAATCACAAGTTCTGTCCTCTCTTTGTGCCAATCCTATGACTCTTTATCCTCCATACAAAGTGACCTTTACATAGTTATGAGTATATTATCATTTTAAGTTATAAAGCATTTCATAAATATGAAAATATATTAAAATAAAATATAATTTCTATCACAAGATTAAATGAGAATGCAGCATTAATATTTGTGGAGTCCTTTGGAAAAGGTGCTATCTTTGAAGGAAGACTTATCTTTATGAATAATACTACGAATCTGATATCTTGCATTAGAGGATAGAGTGACTAAAGTATGAGCTTCAGGGCAAAAACAGGAAGATTTTACTACTTGGTTTTATCTAATAAAAAATACAGAACCTGTGAGTGTTCAGAAAATAATATTATGGAGGTATCCAGAATATCAACTCGTTTAAGTACAAAACAAATTTACCATGTGGTCCTTGGGCCCATATTATAATTGAGCTTAAAATATAATAAGGTTCTTCCAATACTTCCCTCAATTACACTTCCTGAAATGGGGTCCAAAATTCCATGTATATCAAATTCTCTGCTAAAGCAACTTATATTACAATGAAGCCCTGCTGTCCGTTTCAGACAGCTAAAATCTGCAAACTGAATAATGCCCATCAGTGATAAGCAAACTCATAAAAAAGTACCAATATTGAAAATTCATTTCTCAACCTATTGGTTTCTTCATTTAACTCTAGTCTATGTCCTTATTAAGGGTTATTAACATATCTACATAGTCAGTTGGATAAACGTGCTAAAGTTATTTTTTTCTTATGTAAATATTTTATGCATTTTAAAAATACATAGAAGTAATTGAAAAGAGATAGGCCCAATCATCAGGGGCCCAGGGTGGAAAACAGAATGAGGATGAAAAATGACTGTTGTCCAGATGATGGCATACTCTTAGATATGGTCAGTCAGGGCATTTATCTTGGACATGAATGTTGATAATTATTGGATTCAGGGAAACTGTACTACACTTTCAATGATTCCAAACTTCTGCCTAACAAAAACAAAGCATCTTTCTGACACTAAAGTGATTTAATTCTGAACATTAAAGATCATTCCCAGGAATAATATCATATAAATTGTGTAAAATTCATGCTTGGAAAAATCAAAATTTCAGATGATCCAGAGGGCAATAGAGAGATATATAATGGATATAAGTAGACTATGATATAGTATATTGTCAATGTTAAAGTGGTGAGAAAAAGCAGAATAAAATGTATCCTCCAGTATACATGTATCATGATCATAAATGTATGATCACAAAGAAGTCACGTAGTAAAGAAATAAAGGAATAGCCCAATTGCTAAATTGTTGTTCAGTCACGTCTGACTCTTTGTGACCCCATTTTGGGAGTTTTCTTGGCAAAGATACTGGAGTGGTTTGCCATTTCCTTCTCCAGCTCATTTTACAGATGAAGAACTTAGGCAAATGGGGCTAAGTGACTTGACCAGAATTACATAGCTATTAAGTGTCTGAGGCTAGATTTAAACTCATAATTCCAAGCCCAGTGCTCCATCTACTGCACCACCTAGCTGCCCCAGTTGCTACATTGGTGCCCATGAAATGTTGAAAGATTTAAAAGAGTTCTAGCAAACCTCTACAGAGACTTTATAGAAGGGCTTGTATAGGATACACATAAGAAGTGAAGGCATACATGGGTTGTAATTGCACCATTGGAAGGAGTAACCATATCAATCATATGTGGCTTTCATTGCATTATTGAAATAGAAATTATTGATGACCTAAGAGCCCTTTGAGAGAACCCATTAGCTAAATAATTAGGTTGATCAAAGAAGTGTCACCATGGACACATTCCACCCCTTTGGTAATCATTGATAGAAATTAGTAAATATCACCAAACCTCCTTTTCCTATGTGTGGATATACCATAAAGCTCTCTTTTAACATATTTCCTTGTCTTTCTTAGCATACTCACTCCTGGTAACATCATCAGCTTCTAATGAATTCAACTATCACCTCTATGCAAATGCCTCCCAGATCTATATATCTAGCCCTTTTCTCTTTTTTGAGCTCCAATCCTGCATCATCAGCTGTTTTCTGGTCATCTCCATCTGGATGTTTTCTAGGCACTGAAAACACAAGATGTCCAAAATAGAACTCATTATCTTTCCACTGAACCCACCTCTTCTCCTAATTTCCCTACTTTTGTCAAGAGCACCACCTTTACTCCAGTTACCCAGATTCACGATCATGGTGACATACTCAACTTTCCACTTTCACTCATCTTTCCCCTACCCTCACCAAGTCTTGTTGGTTCTGCCTCCCCTCCATGTCTCTTACATTTTTACACTCATCTCTCAACTCACACAACCAGCACCCTAAATCAGGTTTTTATCACCTGTTGCCCCTAATTGGTCTCTATTTCTCCAAACCTCTCTTCCCTCTTCAAACCCACCACATGCTGCCTCACTTAAATCCAATTCATGTACAAGTCAAGACACTGTGAGAGATGATCTCTCAGACATGAAGCCTCCTCAAAGGGTTAATAGTTTTTGTTAATAGTTCTCACAAAGAGCAGCAATTAGGAGATCACTGGTCATTTGGAGAGAGATAAGGTCAGAAGCCAGATAGTAAGGAGAGTGGGAGGAGAGAAATTGGAGGCACCTGTTGTAGATGGCCTTCTCAAGGAATTTAATTGTATTGTTGAAACACACTCCATTCTGACCTTGTCAAAACCCCCTCAGACCCTGTTTTTAAGCATGTAGCAGAAAGAATAGAATAGCCCTACCCCCCCAACCTAAACTGCAAGACTTCCTGCCTTTTCTTGTTTCTGGGCAAACTTGTGTACTCCGTTGCTGGGGAAGATTTCCGTGAATAGATTGTGCCCCCTGAAGCCCAGCCAATGGGAAAAGGAGAAGGGGATTTTGGGGAGGAGGAACTCGAGTTAGGGTTTAAATAAGCTTTGCTTTCTGTAACCAGCTTGTACTGGTATGCGTCCTCCCTGTCCAGTGCTATTACCGTGACCTAGGGGCATTACTCTTTCTCGGGAGAAAGTAATAAACTCCTTTCTGCTTCCAAGGTAACTAAGTCTTTGTTTTGAATTTGAGTAGTAGTCTCTGTCCCACACAACATCACCCTGATGTCATTGGTCCTCTTCAAAAATGAAGAATGAACAACAATCTTCCTCAATCCTGCTAAACTAATATTCATAAAGTACGGGTGGAGAGCCAGGTTTGTTCACTTTATGAATCCTTACAGGGTGTCTCTTGACTTTATCTTATAATCTTATCTTATTTTATTTTAAAGGTCTTCTAGGAGCATTTATAATGATCTAACCCAGGTGTGGGGAACCTGCAACCTCGAAACCACTTGTGGCCCTCTAGGTCCTCAAGTGTGGCCCGTTGACTAAATCCAAACTTTACAAAACAAATCCCCTTAATAAAAGGAGTTGTTCTGTAAAACTTGGACTCAGTCAAAAGGCTGCACCCAAGGCCACCACATGTGGCCTCAAAGCCACAGGTTCCTCACCCCTAATTCAACCTATCATCCCACACTGATTACATATTAATTTCCTCATAAATTCTACATTTTGACAAAACTGGCTTACTTGTTTCTTGTACACAGCTTTCTGTCTCTCCCCTCCACACCTTTGCAGAGTTTATGCCTGGAATGCTTTCTCCCTTCCCTTCTGTTCCTTAGAACTCCCAGCTCCATTCATGTCTCATGTCAAGTGTTACCTCCTATGGGATATCTTTCCCAATTCCCCAAGTTAATGTTCCCCTCAAAATATGAATCTGTATCATTTCCTATCTATTTTATATGCATATAAATGTTTTCCCACAGTAGAACATAAACTCCTAGAGGGTGAGGACTGTTTGTATCACCAGCATCTAGCACAATGGCATACAGTGGAAATATACTGTTACCATGGATTTTTTTTCTTTAAAATGGAGGAAACAAATGTACCAACCTTATGGCTTATGAGCAAATGACACTGAAATAGATTATTTTCCATAAAACATCAAGAGTATTTTAAGCTTCTGAAAGAGCATTACCATGGCAACCTACAATGCCTGTGATTTCTAGGAATTTTCTTGCCATGAAATTTCAAAGTAACTATATTTTTAATAATAGAATCGTGTGCTTGATATTACTATTCACTGTATTTTCTTGCAAACATTTACAGATAAAGTGTGGTTCACTATTCCATAGTTCTAGTCTTTCTCATTGTATTATCAGAATCCAATTTTTTAAAATGCCTTTAAGGAACAAGTACAGCATGAACACAATTTTCTAAATTCTAATGCTCATAAACAATCAAATGTAAATGGCTGGAAGGAAAGGATTGTTTTGTTTCTGTCTTTGTATCCCTGACACCCGACACATGGTCCGCAATTAATTAATTCTTATTGAAAGAAAGAGAGGATTTTTAAAATGTTAAAATTAAAGAGACAAAATTGATCTTACATTTTATAAACTAAAATTTTCAACTGGATCCTTGCGTGGCTCTTAGAATATAATAAAATTCAATCAAATTCATTTAATAATAACCCCTGATGGTTTCATTTTTATCACATCGGCTCTTTAGGCTGGAGAGATTTTGCTTTTCTTGCTTCAAGATGATTACACACTTAGAGCCACAAAGTTTGCCAGCACTGCCACCTACTGTAATTTCTAGTTCTAGTGGAATACTTTTGACAAAATCCCTAAAGATTGTGTGATAAGATCTGGAAAATGAGCATCCAAACTGATTTTAAGGACTATTTACATACAAACCATTGCTATCAGGGGTATCCAAGATTCCAATAAAGGCAAAGAAAAATAAAGCTTATATTTATCATACTATCAAAGAGGTATGTCATATTAGGTAGACAACCCATGGCTTTCTATTCTCTTTACTATTTGTATAGGATTCCTTCCCCACCCCCAACCTAATGCTTTAAAAAAAAAAAAACCCTATGTGAAAGGAAAATAAAGATACAGTAAAAAAAAAAAAATTATTTCAAAGAGTCCAATGAAAAAGTTCTTTACCTGGGAGGAGGAGAGAGGTTATGGAGAGAGAAGAGAAAGTGATCAAATTTAATGAAATAAAATATTATAACAAAATATAAATAAAAGAAAATATAATACTTTCATATTTTAACTTCAATAATTAATGACCCACTGTTGCTATATCACTTAATTTAAGTCCAACACTATTGAACTGTACTGAAGAAAACAATCAATAGTTTCTACCACTTCCTCCCTTTTGGAAGAGATGGAGCTGAGTCTCACCTAGGCCTTGCCTATTAAATCTAAGTTTCACCTGTTTCCATTTTCCCCCTTTCCTTTCTCACACCAGAAGCTAAAGGTTTAATTAGTCACACTGTTAAAATAATTTGTTTACATTTAGCCTAGGGGCAGTCAGTACAGTGACCCTCATGTCCTCATGACCCTTTTCTCTGCTTTTTTATGGAGTTTATATGAAATGAAAAACTCAGAGGGACTGTTTGTTCTTCTGAACTACAAATCCCAGGATGCCAGTCAGTATTCAAAGTCCTGTTATATACACTAATTCAAAAGTCTTTCAATAGACTCAGTCTGTCTATATTTATAAACTATTTTGCCTTAAAAAAAAAAAAGTGTAAGATTTTTTCTTCAGAGAAAAACTCACCCCCTCCACCACTAATACATCTATCTCTCCACCCAAACCACCATGATTTATAAGAGAAGCAGATCTTTTGGAATACATTTCATTAATGTGGTTAGAAAATTGACACAGCCCTGCAACTAAGAGAAGGCAAGAACAAAGAATAAGAAGAAACATGATACACGTAAGTTAATATTTCCAAGACTGACTTATTATATGCTGTTTTCAGTTTCTCTTTTGGCCACAAAAGAATAAAAAGATTAATTCAATCTTCTTCCAGAGATATTAATAGTGATTTATATTTATGATTTCCTTGATTAGAAACATAGAACATTTTGTTATAAAGATTTTAATAATGAAAATAATAATGAAACTAAGATAATAGCAAATGCTAAAGTTGGATTTCATAAAGAAATGAGTCATATTTCTTAAAATAATTATTTTAAATAGCATTTTATATTCCTGAGGATTACCAATGGGAAGTACAATGAATGAATGAAACAATCAATCAATCATTGAAAAGGCATTTATTAAGCTCTTACTATGTGCCAGACACTATCCTAAACACTGGACATACAAATACAAGCAAGCATGATGGTACTTCCCCTAAAAAACCTTTATAATAGGGAAGATAATGTATATAAGGAAGCAATGGACAAGGAGACACAATTATTGACAAGCAGGTTAGGAGAATGGTGACTGGAGTAATGCCATGTCCTTACCAGTCAGTTAATAAGCATTTATAAAGTGTTTGCTATGGAGCAGATACTAAGCTTAATGCTGGAGACACAAAGAAAGCAAAAAATAATTCCTGCCTTAAAAATAGGCACATTCTAATGGAAGAGACAACCTGAAAATAACAAGGTATATATAAGACACATACAAAATAGATGAAGGTAAGGGGCAGCTAGGTTGCTAGTGGATAAAGCACCAGCCGTAGAGTCAGGAGGACCTGAGTTCAAATGTGACCTCAGACACTTACTAGCTGGTTGACCCTGGACAAGTCACTTAACTCCAATTGCCTTAAAAAAGAGTGAGAGAGAGAGAAAAATAAAGACAGACCAAAATAATTGGGGTAGCTGGGTGGTGAAAGTGGATAGAGCACCATCCCTGAAGTCAGGAGAATCTGAGTTCAAATGCGGCCTCAGACACCTCAAACTTACTAGATGTGTAACTGTGGGCAAGTCACTTAACCCCAACTGCCTCACAAAAACAACAACAACAACAACAACAACAACACAACAACAGATGAAGGTAGCCTGAAAGGGCAAGAATTTAACAGGCAGGGCATCCAGGAAAGTCCTCTAGCAGAAGGAAGCCATGGAAACTAAGGGGCAGAGGTGAAGGAGCAAAGAATTTCAGCCTGGAGACTATAGAAGGAGTGTCATGTCAGGAAATGCAAGTAGGCCAATGTAGCTGGACAGTGGGTAGAGAGGAGTAAAGTGTAAGAAGGCTAAAAGGTAGGAAGGGGCCAGGTTTAAAAGCTTTAAATGACTAACAGAAAAGGTTATATTTAATTCTGGAGGTAATAATGAACCATTAGAGCTTAATGAGCAGATGGGTGATATGGTCAGATCTACAATTTAGAAAAGTCACCTTGGTAGCAAAGTAGAGGATAGATTGCAATAGGGAAAACCTGAGGCAGGGAAAACAGAAGGCTATCGCAGTAGTCAAGGCAAGAGGTGATGTGGGCCTGAACTAGGGTTATGGCTATGTTAGTGACAGGAGGGAGACATATATGAAAGAATGTAAAGGATATAATAAACAGATATTATAATATTTGGCAATAGACTGGATATATTGGGTGAATTCAGTGAGGAGTTGAGAATAACACCATGGTTACAGACCTGGGTGACTGGGAGGATAGTGATGTCTCAGACAGTAATAGAGGAGTTCAGAAGGTGGAAGGTTTGGGGACATGCTGAGTTTGAAATGACTGTAGCCAGATTGTCCAAGAGACCATTAGAGATTTGTGATTGTAGCTCAGCGAGAAACTAGGGTTAGCAGGAATGGCAGTGTTGTTTGTGTTGTCCTCAGCTAGGGTTGAGGAAAGCTGGTGGTGGGCAGACAGTGAGGGGAGCAGTGCCATAGCATGGAGATAGCTGGAAAGTGGCATGGTGTTCCTGAGACCAGGAAAAATAAAGTGAAATTTCCAGTAAGAGAGCCCGGGGTGACAGGGGTGACACCTTCAATTTGAGACTAAAACGGTTACCATCTAGTCTAAATAGTCATTACATTTGAGAAAACAGACTCAGTTGACCCCCACCATCAGCTGTCTTCCCTCTTATTCACCTGCTACTGTATGAAGCTGGAGAAAATTAGGAAACTCTGCTGACTGGATCAACTACAGATTTGTGTTATATAAACTTAGTTGGGTCCTCACTATCGCAAGGCAATCCTTTTACACCTCCTTAATTGATTCACTATCTCAATCACCATAGCAGCTTTTCCAGATCTTTTCATCCATCTTCAAACCTCCTATGGCTTTCTATTCCCCTACCCCCTCAGTTAAGAGCCTTATTTTATATTTCTCTGAAAAAAAACTGAGACCACTTGATGAGCTCTCCCTCTTCTCTCCCTCTCTCACATCACTCAAATGTCTTCCCCCACTATCTCCTCCTTCACTTCTGTTTCTCATGGAAAAATGGCCCTTCTACTTATTAAAGCAAACTCGTCCATGCACAAGTGATCCAATTCTATCCCATCTTCTCTAGTAGATTTCCCCCTCTATCATCTCCACTATCTTACTCATTTTTACTCTCTCCTCATCAACTGGCTACTTCTCTACTGACTACAAATATGCCCATGTCTTCCCCTCTTATTAAAAAAAAAAAAAGACCAACTCTCACTTGTTTGATCCATTTCTATCTATCCTCACTTGTTTTATCCATTTCTAGCTCTTGTCCTACATCTCTTCTCTCTTTCATAGATAAATATCCTGAGAAGGCTATCTATAATCATTTCCTCCACTTCTTTTCTCTCACTCTTTTTTTTTTTAACTCTCTTGTGGCTTACTTCTGACCTCATCATTCAACTGAAACCACTCTCTCCAAAGCTATCAATGATCTCTTAATTGTCAAATCTAATGATCATTTTTCAAATTTCTTCCTTAACCTCTCTGTAGAGAAGATTGACAAGTCAATCACACTCTTCCCCTTGATATTATCTTTTCTTTAGGTTTTCATGACACTATTCTCCTAGTTCTCCTCCGATCTATCTGACCGCTCCTCCTTAATGTCTTTCACTGGATCTTCATCCAAGTCAAGCCTACTAACCACAGGTAGCCCCCAATGTTATGTCCTAGACCTTTTTCTCCTCTTCTATGTGATTTCATTTGGAAATCTCATAAGTTCTCTTGGATTCAATCATCATCTCTATGCAGGTGATTTTAAAATCTATTTATTTAAAATCTATTTATCTATTTATCCAGCTCTACTCTCTTTCTTGGACTCTAGTCTCTCATCTTGAATTGCCTATCAAACATCTCAAACTTGATGTCCCATAGACATCTTCAGCTCAACATGTCCAAAACTGAGCTTCTTACTTTTCTCCTGAAACTCTCTCTTCTTCTTAACTTCCTTACTACTGTCAAGGGCTCCTCCATCCTTCCATTCACCCAAGCTCTCCAAATAGGTGGCTTCTGAACTCCAAATTTTTGCCAAATTCCGTTGATTCTTCTCTATATCCCCTTAAAAAAAATCCTTTTCTCTTCTGACACTGCCATCTTCCTAGTGCAAATTCATATCACTTCACTCCTAGACAATTGCCTTCTGATTTGTCTCCCTACTTTTAGTTTCTCCCCCCTCCAGTCAATCCTCCACTCAGCTGTCAAGATAATCTTCCTAAAATGCAAGTCTGACCATGTTACCTCCCAATTCAACAAAATTCATTGGTTCCTTATTACTTTCAGGATCAAATAGAAAATTTATTATTTGGCACTTAAAGACTATCCACGCCTGATTCCCTCCTACCTTTCCAGTATTCTTACACTTTGCTCCCCTCCATGTACTCAATGAACCAGTGACACTCCTTGTTATTTCTTATACAGGATACTTTATATCTCGACTCCAAGCGTTTTCACTGCCTGTCACCTTGTTTGTACATAGTTGTTAGCATATTGTCTCTCCCATCAGATTGGAAGGTCCTTGAGGTCAGGGAATGTTTTTGCCTTTCTTTGTATCCCCAGCACTTAGGTGCTTAATACTCTTTAATTAAGGCACTTTAATTAAACATCAAGACTCTCAAAAGGTTCCCCAGCCTCTTCTATGGAAGGAATTGTATCAGTGGTACTCTGTGTATGATCACAAGAACAGGACTTATTAGTCAAAACCCTGTTATACATACATACATATACATATATACATATATATATATACACATACACACATGCACACATATTTTATATATATATATATACATATATTATATATATACATTCTGGCCTGATTATGTAGAGTTTGATGAGAATAATTTAGTCTTTCAAAGGGAGTTTAGTTTTTTGTTGTTGTTGTTGCTAACTTAACCAATATCAACAAACATGAACATTTCAATGTACAACAAACAGAAAAAGAAGGTAGTGTATGAAACTATGAATTTCTACCATGTACAGTATTTTAGTGTATATTAAATTTAATAGCAACTAACATACCCAGCTTGTCATATCCTTTTTTTTTAAATTTACTCCTTCCATGTATTTTTAATCTTTCGTTGACACTTTATCACTATTGTTACCCAATAATGTCCCCACAAATTCTCCCCTGTCCTAACCTAGAAAATATTGAATCCCCCCTTTGTAATAAGTATAGAAAAGGAAAAGAAATTCGTGCATTAGCCATGTCCTAAAATATTCTGTACTTTCTAGTTTATCACCTCTCTGCCAAGAGATGAGATTCATACTTTCTTAATAAGGCATCAATTTATACAAGTTTTTCCAAGTTTCTCTTAATCTGTCCCTCCTTATTTCAGATGGAACAATATTACTCCATTATACTAGAAAAACCACAATCTGTCTAGCTATTCCCAAATTAATGAGCACACATTTTTCATTTTTTTACAACAACAAAAAGTATTGCTACAACTATTTTTGTACATATGAGGCTTTTATGTTTGTCTTTGATCTCTTTAGGCTATATGCCTACTAGTGGAATGGCTTTTTGGTCTCAGTTCCAAATTGTTTTCCAAAATGGTTGGACCAATTCACAACTTTATCAACAGTGCTCTCCCAAAGTACCTCCAACAACTGTCATTTTCCGTTTATTGTCATATTTGATACTAGTTGAGAGATGGAAATTCCATATTTAAATTTGCATTTCTCTTATTATTAGTGATTTAGAACATTATTTCATATGGTTGTTAATAGCTTGATATTGTCCTTTGAAAACTAACTTCATATGTTTTGATAATTTTATCTATTGGGAAATGAAATTTGTTCTTATAATTCACATCAATTCTTTTTTATTTTGCTTCATTTTTTCAAAGAATACAAATTCATTTTCTCTTCTCTTAGACCCTGTATTAGAGGGGGGGAAAGGAAAAAAAACCCTTTTCACATATTTATCTTGGAAATCAGAAAAAATTTTTACAAAGTTGTTTTTTCCCCAATAAACTGTTTCCCTTCTAATTCTAACTACATTAATTTTGTATATGTGAAAGCTTTTAAATTTTATTCAACCAAAATTGTCCATTTTATCTTTTATGATCATCTGTATCCCTTATTTTGGTCAAGGACTTTTATTCTACCCATAGTTGTGAAAGTCATCTCCTTTCCTTTTTCCCTAATTTATTTATGACATGGCATTTTACATATTTTGAAGCTAATTATAGTGTGTAGTATAAGAGGTTTATTTAAACTTAACATCTGCCAAATTGCTTTCCAGTTTCCCCAGCAATTTTTGTTCTTTCCCCCAGTAGTTGATAATGTTGGTATGATCAAACACTATTACTTGACTGCTTCTGGATCTTGCTTATCTACTCTGCTTCTTTGATAAACATTTATTATTTTTTTCTAGTGTCAAACACTTTTGATGATCATAGCTTTGTAGTAGCTTGAGATCTGACACAGGTAGGTCCCCTTCTCTTCTACTTTTTTCAGTTTTTTCCTTGAGTTTCTTGGCCCTTTGGTGCTCCAGATTTTTTTTTTTTTTAATTTTGATTAGTTTTATACAGTAACCCTTTGGCAGTATTGATCGATCTATCATTCATCAAGCATTTATTAATAGCCAACCTTGAGTCATTCATTACCTTATAGTAGGCCTTGGGGATACAAATAAAATGAATGAAACACAGTCTACTTGCAGGGAGCTTACTTTCCAACTGAAGAGATAAGGAAATAAATACATATATAGCCGTGTATCTATGTATTTATTCATATATACTATACGGAGAATAAATACAAAGTACTTTGAGTAGTTTGAGAAGTGCACTAGCAGCTTAGGGGATCAGTAAAGACTTCAGATATAAAGGAAGGGAGAGATTCTATGGAGGTGGAGGTGAGGAGGAAGTGCGTTCAGGGATGGGGAACAGCCAGTGTAAAGGCAAAGAGAACAGAGAGATGGAGTACCTATCCTATGTGAGGAACAGAAACAAGACTAGCTTGACTAGATCAGAGTATAGAAGGTGGAATAATGTATGATGAAGTTAGAAAGATAGATTGGGCCAGATTGTGAAGGTTTTAAAACACTAAACAGAGGGTTTTATATTTGATACTAGAGGCAATTTAATGAAGTGACATGATCATATCTCTGTTTAAGGAAAATCATTTTGGCAAAAATAAACAGGTTAGACTGGAGTGCTGAGAGATTTGAGGCAAGAAGACCAATTAAGAGAACATCATAATTATCTTGGGCAGCTAGATGGTACAATGGATAGAGTACTAGAACTGTAGTCAGATAAATTCATCTTCCTGAGTTCAAATCTGGCCTCAGATGCTGACTAGCAGTGTGACCCTGGGCAAGTAATTTAACCCTGTTTGCCTCAGTTTCTTCATCTATAAAATGAGCAGAAGGAAATGGCAAACTACTCCAGTATCTTTGCCAAGAAAACCCCAAAAGGGGTCACAAAAAGCTGGACATCACTGAAAAATGACTGAACAACAATCAGCAAATAATCTAGACAAGAGGTGAGAAACACCTGAACTAAGGTGGCTGTGTAAGTGAAGAGAAGGGGATCTGATATGAGATTTGCTATAAAGGATTTAAAAAATCAAGATTTGGCAACTGATTGAATAGCAGAGTGAAGGGAAAGTGGGGAATCAAAAATAATGCCAAGGTTACAAATCTTGGAACCTGGAAAAATGATAGTGTCTTCAACAAAAATAGGGAAATTAGGAAGAGGGTATTTTTGAAGGGAAAGATAATGGTTCAGTTTTGGATATGTTGAATTTGAAATGCCTCTGAGATTTCCATATGAAATGTACAATAGACAATTGATGATTGGAACTGGAGCTCAGGGGAAAGATTAGAGCTGGAGATAGATATTTATATGTGGAAACATTGTGCATACATTAAGCATATGTATACATGTATAGATAGGAGTTATTGGCACAGAGATGACAGTTAAACCCATGGGATCTCATGAGTTCACAGAGTAAGTTCACCCAAAAAAAGTGTAGAGAGAAAAGAGTAGGTGGCTTGGGACAAAGCCTTGGGGAACACTCACAGGTAGGGGTCATGATCTAGATGTCCCATCAAAGGAGATTGAGAAGTGGGGAATGGGAGAAAGACTGAATTTTGGCAATTAAGAGATTTCTGATTGCTTTAGAGAGAGCAATTTTAGTCAAGTGATGAAGTCAAAAAAGCTAGACCACAAAGGGTTGAGGATTTAGAAGTAGAGGCAGGGAGTATAGACAACTTTTTTTCTAGGAGTTTGGATGAGAATGGAGGAGAAATATAGAATGATAGTTTGAGGGGATGGTAGACTTTAGTGAAGGCTTTTAAAGGATGTGAATAATTACATGATTGATATATCAGTAAATCTGTAAATTAATTTGGGTAGTACTATCATTTTTATTGTATTAGCATGACCCAACTATGAAGAATCAATATCTCTTCAATTATTTATCATCCTTTATTTCTGTAAAGAGTAGGATATAGTTGTAATTCATATAATAGCTGCATATATTTTGATTAGGAGATGCTAAGATATTTATATATTTATATTTTATATATGTATATTTTGAATGGAATTTTTTTCTGCTAGGTTTTGATGGAAATAGGCTAATGAATTTTGTTATTTTAGATTCTGCTACTTTGCTGAAAATATTGTTTCTTTAAGAAAACCATGGGCTTGAATTCTTAAAATCTAGCCACAGCTCTGATTCTTATAATCTAGCCACTGCCCAGATTCTTACAATCCAGCCAAGAGCTCACTAATGTTCAGACTCCTTAAGAGTCTGCCCAATATGACAGATGTTCTAATAAACCTTGTCTTTGGCTGAAAGAAGGCTTGGGTCAAATTCTTTCTAGCAGGACCCGCATATTATGATATTTGGGTCCCAGAACCCCTAAGCCTCTAAACTCAACATTTTGGTGCCTCATACATGGAAACTGCCTAACCCCAAGTTCTTCCAGCCAAGACTGGAAGGTATGTAAGTCTCCCTCCCCACCCCCCTTCTTGCTCTGGAGTTGGGATCGCTCTCTAAGCACCAAGGCTTGGAGGGGCTTTTCCTGGTAAACAGTTACAAGGCTGTCTCACACTCAGCCTGACAGTCTCAGGCTCTCAGTCTACTGGGTCGGTTCAAGGCCTTGGACCTGGGTACACCTTCCGTAGCATAAAGGACAACGATAGACGCCCTATCTGGAAGTATATACCCAATTCTGTCAATTCTCCCGGTGCTAGGGAATTGGGGAAACTGCAGTTGCTTTTTGGTTCCCTGAGGCTTACTTACTCCCTTCCCTCTACACCCCTTAATCCTCTTTCATGAGGTTACAGGGAAAACTTAGAACAACTAAAAATATCTTAGCAGATTCTGGAGGTTTTGTGATTGATCATTAAGCAGTTTTGAAACACCTCCTTCCAACCCTGGTCATTCCCTTCCCTTGAGTTAAGAGGGTATCTGCTAACCCCTCATAGGAGAAGAGAGTTTCACTCTTTCCCTCTCACCTTTGATTTTGCCCTCTCCCACCTGGAGAAAAGTAAGGGGGAGGGAGCAGCTACAGCATGGGCCCCACTGGCAATGGCCTTGGGCCCTAGGGCAACCTTTGCCTGGAAGCATCACCCAGGTTCATCACATCCTGCTCAAGGTAAAGAAGCTATCCTCTGAACTTGCATAAGCTTGCTCTTTTAAATTTGTAGTTTTAACTGTTAATGATGAGATGTTGATTCTCTGCGTAAAGTAATTTGGAAATGCATTTAACAAAACTGAAGTCACCTGATTGGTAATGGGTTTGTTTCAAGTTTCAAACTGGTGAACTTTTTGTATCAGTTATGTCAAGCAAAAACTTTTCATAATTTGTTTACCACTAAAATAATTTGGCTATTGCTGGTTATTGTTTTAATGTGTAAACTAGCCAAAAAGCTTGTTTGGGTTATGGCTTGCTGAGAATTTGAAGGTGTATAGAAATCTTTAATGATTGACTTTTTACAACAGGACAAATTTAAATTTGAGATGTAAATCCTGGAAAAGTTTTTCCTAAACTGTGATTAGTGAAACTTGCTGTTCAAGGTAAAAGCTCATGGGATTTTATTTAAGTTGTTTGATGGACCATAATAATCCATTGATAATCAATAATCCACCATCTCAGAGAAATGCCACAAGCTACTCAGAGAATGTGATACTGGTGGGAAGTCAGCATGGGGAAAAGGTGAGAGGACAATTTTAGCCTCAGTCTAAGATGGGTTATGTTCCTTTGAAAAGGAATATTACCCACCTGGCTATTCCTGAGTCTCACTATGAGGTGAATTTGATACTGCATGGTTAGAAAACTGAATTATCTGAATCCAAACTGAGCTAAGGATGTTTTATCCTATCATATCTGGGCCCTGCAGTCTTTTCTGTCAGATTTGTGTCTTCCAGACTAATAGGCCATTCACCTACAGTTGGTAGCAAACAGTGTGTACCAGCCAATGTTCCTCCATCATTCCCTAGATGCAGCCTGTGCTCTGTTCCAGTCAACCTCCTCTTTGAAACCTACTCAAGGCAGGAACAGCTCTACACCCCTTGCCAGCAGGAAGCAGTTTCAGAAGCCAAGACCTTCACCCCTTACCCCAAAAGAATTTGGGTCCCATTTGTTTGAGGGGGGAATGATGAGGATGGGATCTAGACCCCAAAAAGGAAAAACCCTGGACTTTCCCACATGGCCAAATCTCTGGCATTCACCTGAGGCTATAATCCCATCAACTGGCCTTTCATTGTGACTATACCCTATCTCCCAATTCTCTGTTACCCTTAACCTAGCCTAGCCCTCCATTGTTTTACCTCCCTATGGCTCCAGGTCATTTCCCACCCTTAATCCTAGCTAGGCTCCATTCTCCCTTGGCCATGAGGTCCAGGTCCCAGGAGTTCTATTACCTCATAGACTACTTGGCCACTCCTAGACCCCTCCCATAGTCTTTCTGTATATAAGGTCCATCTTCTCTCCATTAAGATGCTTAGATTCTTAAAATCTAGCCACTGCTCAGATTCTTATAATCTAGCCAATAGTTTACTAATGTTCAGACTCCTTAAGAGTCTGCCCAATATGACGGATGTTCTAATAAACCTTGTCTTTGGCTAAAAAAAAAAAACAAAAACAAAAAACAAAAACAAAAAAACCCATGGTATCACCTGGGAAAAAAAAAAACTAATATTTTGTTTCTTCTTTACCACTGCTTTTTTTGGGGGGAGGGGGGCGCTTTTTATTATCAACATTTCTTGAAATACATCAAATAATAGTGATGACTAGGAACATCCTTTCTTTTTTCTTGATCTGTTTGGAAACGCTTCTAGTGTTTCTCTGTTACAGATAATGCAAGCTCTTAGTTTTAGTTATTGTTTGTCATAGCAAACCATTTATTACTATAATTCTTAATTTTTAGACATAAATATTATATTTTTCCATTTTTTTGTGTCAATTGGTACAGCCATGTGATTTCGTTTGTTATTAGTGTGGTCTATTCTATTTATGTAGTTTTCTTAATACCTAACCTCCTTTACCTACCCTACCTGGCCAAAGTGTATATTCTTTTAAATATGTTGCTCTACTGTTAATATTCTGTTCAATATTTTTGCATCAATATTCAACTAGAAACACTGGTCTTTCGATTCCTTTTCCTGTTTTGTTTTGTTTTTTTCCTCCCTGGTTTACATATCAGGACCATATTTGACTTACAGAAAGGAGTTTGGTAAGATAACTTCTTTTCTTATTTTTTTACGTAACATGGAATTAATACTTCTTTGAATGTTTGAGAGAATTTACTTGTAAACCCAAGTGAAACAAAGATTTTTTTCTTTGAGAGTTTTTTGTTTTGTTTTGGTTTTTGTAGCTTGTTCCATTTCTTTTTCTGAGATTGGGTTATCTAAATTCTTTATTTCCTGTCCTGTTAAATCTCTGTATTTTTAATTCATATAAATATTGCATCAGTTGTATTTTAAAATCAGTTTTGATGGCATATAGGCAAAATAATTTATAATTTCTTTTATTCCATTTTATCTTGTGAATTTTCCTTTGTAATTTTTGAATGTGGTGATTTGGTTTTCCTCTTTTTAAAATCCAAATAGCTAATACTGTGCTTATTTTATCATCTGTTTTTATTAAAAAAAAGTTTCTAGTTATATCATTTTTATCTTTCAATCTTATTTCTTAAATTTTCTTTTTTATTTAGTTGGGATTTTTCAATTTGTCATTTTTCTAGTTTGCTTATTTTGTTGTTGTTGTTATTGTTTTTAGTTGTGTGCTCAATTCACAAATCTATTTTCTCTCTTTTGGTGATGCAAATATTTAAAAAAATACAAAATTTCCCCATGATCATTTTTACTACATCCCAACTTGGTATATATTTGGTATGTTGTCTCACTGTTGTCATATTTTTTGATGAAACTATCCATAGTTTATTTAACATCCTTTGACCTATATATTCTTTAGAACAGGAGTGGAGAACCTGCAGCCTCAAGGTCAAATGTGGCCCTTTCGGTCCTCAAGCGCAGCCCTTTGACTGAATCCAAATTTCACAAATTTCAAATTCCGTTAATAAAAGGATTTGTTCTGTAAAACTTAGACTCAGTAAAAAGGCCACATCCTAGAACCTAGAAGGCCACATGGGGCTTCAAAGCCACAGGTTCCCCACCTCTGCTTTAGAACTATATAATTTAGTTTTTACTTGTTTGAATGTTTTCTTCAAATGTCTTTTACTAATTATAATTTTATTACTTTGTAGTCAGCACTAAATGGTTTTTTTTTTTATATTTCTGCTTTTCTACAATTATTCATGTCTTAATTTTCTAGCCCACGGTCAATTTTTGTAAAGGTGCCATTCACAGCTAAGATGTAGTTCAGCTTCATTTGAAAGGTTCCTTTCAATTTCCATTTAGTAAGATCCAAAATCTAGTCTTTTCTTGACTCATCATTATCATGAATACTAATTACTATATTATCACTCCAGTCCTATCACTTCAGGTGTTTAAGGCTGATAATCCGTATAATAAATGGCCCCAGACTGCCATGTTATTTGAATTCTTCTATATGTGTTGTATGTTTAAACTTATATTGTCATTCCTTGCTTTCAGTTTTTTCTCACTACTGTTAATATATTTTAGTAGTCTCACTTCTTAATTTGCTGTTTTATATTAGCCATCAAGTTGAAAATTTAACCAAGCTTATTAGAATTATGTATAATCTCAAAGTAGGATATGTATAAGTGCCTGAAAGGCTCCCTAGTAGATAAATCATGTGTTTTTGTTAGATAACTTTTAAATACCAATTTTAGCTACTTGTAAAGCTTTTTTCACTCACTTCTGTTTTTTTAATTGTGTTTTCCAGTGAGGTTGCTTGATAGACGGATTCTAGATAGGCATGGGGGTAATATATTATAAGTCTTTGGAGTTTCTTTGTTTTGTCTTTTTTTTTTTTTGGACCTGTGATTTCATTAATGTAGGGAACCCTCAGTGTATAAACTGTCTCTATCAAGCAAATAAGCAACTCCTCAGTAATTTACAGGTATCCCTTCTACATTGTGACTTTCCCCATCGAAGTTTTGATATATCGAGGGTCAGAATAAGAAATTAAATAGGAATTTTGGGGGCAGCTAGGTGGCGCAGTGGATAGAACACCAGCCCTGGAGTCAGGAGGACTTGAGTTCAAATCTGGCCTCTGACACATAACACTTCCTAGTTGCGTGACTTTGGGCAAGTCACTTAACCCCAATTGCCTCACTAAAAAGAAGAAAAAAAGAAAAAGGAATTTTGTCGGAGTTTTGCAGAAGCCGCAGAGAACACACAAAGGCTAGCAGACAATATGTGACTGCCAGAAGATGATGCAGAAAAAGTTTAGAAACTTTGAAATGCAGAAAATATATGCCTAGTATTTTTACTTAACATTGACCTACATATAGCCTATGGCCAAATACTTAACCCAAATTTTTCAATAAGGTACTATAAACATCTCAGAAAAGAAAAAGAAAATATTCTCTGTTATGAAGGGAGAACCAAAAAATTTTATGCAGATTTTCCAGATTACTGAACTGCCAAAACCTTAACCCCCACAAGATGTAGAAGAGATAACTGTATTCTTAAGATAACTGCCTGATGCACTGAGAGCTTAAATGATTTTCCCAGGGTCACATAACTTCGTAGGGGGTCAGTAGCAGAGTTGGACCCAGGTCTTCCTCACCCCAGGGCTAGCTCTCTATGCACAATTACATTCTGCTTTTCACTATAAATCAGTTCTGGAGTCATATGGAAGGACAGTTGATTTAGTAGAATTGGGAACCCCATGCTTCCACAATGTTTATATTTGGTTAGCTCCTAGATTATTTTGGGGACTACCATACATTCAAACTTTCCCGACATATTACAGAAAAAGTTATACTACACGAAAGAAATGGAACCAAATCCTTTCACAAGATGCAAACTTTAATCAACAGACTAGGTTTTGCAGAGGAAACAACTAATATTTTTACTACCATAGTACATATGATAATAGTTTAACTAACAAATTTCCACTCACTATGCTGTGATAATCACAGTCCTTATCAAGACAAGAAGCATACTTTGGAGGGGGGGGCATACTGGGCCTCAGCCAAAAGACTAGTAAGTAAAGGGCACATCATTGCAGAGGTTTGGATATTTTTGGTAGCGAGATACTGTTCTTGAGCAGCATGGAACTTCTATTCCTGGGATAGTCATCCAATGTTTTACAGAAGGAAAAAAAAAACACTAAAATTCACTTGACTTATGAGAGCTGATGTAACCATATTAGTAAGATATACCATATGGGTGTACTGATTGATTTGCACACATTTCATTCGAACTCATTGCTTGACTTTATTACTTTACCATTTTATTCATGAACCAACTTTGAAATGTCAATTTTTATCCATCAAGTGTGGCTGAGTGGCTCCATTAATGGCTAAATTATATTCTGTGAGCCAAATTGTGCCCCCAGCTATTCATGTATGCAACTACAACAGCTTTAGGAACACTTTGCATTTATATAGCACCTTTCAATAAAGAAATTTCACAGTAAGCAACACTACTATAGAGAGAGTTATATAATAAAAGGAATAAAAGAATTTTGCTCACATAAGTAAGTTTTTGTGAATTCTTTGAACATTGCTTTGCTGTCATTTTATTTGTGCTGTTTATTAGTTCTAAAATATTTAGTTCTAAAATAGAACAACCATGGAGTAGAGTGCTATATTAGAATTAAATGTAAAAACAAAAATTTTTAAATTGTGCATATCTAATGTTTTTAAAAATCTTTATCCTATTTATTAAATTATAGAAGTAAATTTGGTTAATAATCAAGACATTTTCCCATGTCAGTGAAGGATGCAGCATTTTATGGATATACAAAAATGAAAGAAATATATTTAAGACTAAGTGTTGGAAACTCTTAATAATGTCTTTCAATCTATTAATTTTAGAAAAGAGACATGTCATCTGAACAGGGAAAATTCTAGTTGGTAGTTTGAGAGAGATTCCACTAACTGGCAGATAACATTTTGCCTAATTTATATCTTTTCTGAAACCATCAAGTTTAGTTTAATTTTAATAATTTAAATTTGACATATTTAAAGTACTCTATACTTTTAAGTTTAGAGAAATAGGCAAGGAAAAATATGAGCCCAGATTGCAGAGAAAGCTGACTAAAATGCATTACTTTCAGGAGAAAATGGCCAACCATTTCCAGGTAGACTATTTGACTTCTTGGAAGAAGTAATTTAACTAAAATGAGTGAGCATTTTGTTCCAAGGGAGAGCTTATTTTATTCAACTTATTCTACCATATGATTGGCTCATTGTGAATAAGCAGAAATGGAATCAAGCTTGTGCTATCATTTTCCTCAATGATTTAATAATACCTTGTACCTAATCCTTCTAAGAGGCTGAAAGCTCTTCAAAGACATTTGGCTATTCTTCACAGTTTCTCTTTAAGGTAGAAAGTGGTTGGACATTATCTCAGTTTTAAAAGTAGAGAAATGAGATATTTTAATAGAAAACACTAGATATTAATCATAAATTAGGCTCAAACCCAAAGTTAAAAGACCAATTTATATTACCATGAGAATTTAGTTACATCACATATAGAGTGTCCCCAAAGTCTTAGTTTTAAATTATTAGAGCCTAAAAAGCTTAAAACTGCTCTAAGCCTTTGGGTACTGATCTGTATAGTATTATTTCTAAAAGGTAATCCCAATTACTACAGGGATTGTCATCTTGATGAAAATATGTATCCTTACACATTCAAAATGCTTTTCTTTAGCATTACAATTTGCAGAAAGTTGAGGTGGAGAATAGGGCATTTGATATTAGGATTTGGGCAGAGTTTTGAATAAGTTACAGAATCATTCAAGATGTAGCTATTGTGTTTCAGTAACATCAAACCAAACAAGATAAAGTGTGTAAAGCATATTGTTACCTGAGGTCCTATATTAATGTAAGATAATATTGTTAAATAAAACTTCACCAGCGAGTTAGTGTGGGTAGTGTAGTAAGGAAAACTTGGATTCAGTTCCTGATTCTTGAATATATTGGCTTTGTGATCATAGACAAGTTACTTGACAAGAGCTGCACAGACTATGATTAGGAATTAGAAATGCGCTGCTTATATGCATTGAGAGAGGAAGTTTCCACAGTAGTAGTTTTCCAAATGGATAAAATCACAGGTCCAAGCCAAAAAAAAAAAATTGGCCATCTCAATAGATGACATCTCCTTGAAGAAATTCTGTATATAATACCTGTTTCAGTTGATTTCCCCTTAGAAAAGGAGTTATACTGTTGTTACTCTGATTTTAAGAGCCAAATGGAATGTTGCAGAAAAATCAGTTTGGCTGGCAGTTAAAAATCAGTTGGGAAATGTCTTACAATAAAGTGCTTCTCCCTATGGAGTCAGGGAGAGTGTATGTGTTTCATTTTTGATCTAAAGGAATTCTATGAAGAGTCTGTGAGTGTATTCTGGAAAGACCATTTCTTGTGATGACTGAGGATAAGACAAAGTAAAAGAAAGACTAACTTAACTTACTTCCTGAACGATTGAACTTAACCCTTATCTTGAAGAGAAATCTGCAGAAAGTTCTTTAAAGACTTTAATCAATGAATTGAATAGGGAAATTGTTTTTCTGAAAGTAGTCATGTATTTTTATATTGAGTGCCTGAGGTGACTCTGGTTGTGTTAAGTGATGGGGATACAAATAGAAGGTAAAAGAAAGACAGCCCCTTCCTCAAGGAGCTTCAGTTCTTACAGGGGAAGACAATTTATAATAAAGAGAGCTAAAAAATGGGAATAAGTTATGGAGGGGGGAAATGGGGGACAGAGAGGGGAGCTGAAGAGAATGTACAGACCACAGATTTCAAGCCAATCCATTATAATGCATTATACCAAAATAAAAAGTGTTCGTCAATATGCTCCTTCAGAACATCATAATTATTTCACTTTCAATGAATGTGCTATAATTAAAGTTACTTTCTAACCTTGCCTAGTTTAGGGAACCTGGGTGGGAGGGGGGAATATTATGTCTCTGAAATGTTACAATTAGCTAACTAAAATTCAGTAGAAGATGAAAAAGCAAACCTGCCCTGACTTAGTCACTCCTGGTGAATGTATCTGAATATCATCAAATATATTATCTTTGGCTGTAATCTAGCTCCTCTAATTCTCTGCTCTTACTCAATCCAAAACAAGCTTTGAGCGCTTAAAATATTTTAGAGATTTAAAGTGGACCTAAGCCTTTATATAGCACCCCTTTCCTGCATGGGTGCCCAAGAGAGTTACTGTGGGTTCAAGATACTGCATAGATCCATGTCTTCCCAAAATCATAGCTCCTGACTCCCAACCCTATATTGTATTTATTTACATTAACTATATTTATTTTTCTCTAACCAGTCAGAAGACAAAATTAGTTTAAAGCAAAAGCATTTAATAAAAAGACATAGTGATATAAGGGTGGGGTGGAAATCGCTTCATGCCATTTATCCCTGATACATTTATTAGGTGAATGAGAACAGGACCTGGGCACCTCCCCAAGTGTTAAAGGAATTCTATTTGGGTTGCCTGAGGAAAACTAGCCATGCTCTGTGGGTCTTCTATATAACCAGGTCAGAACCACCCAAGATCTGAACAAGCAGAGAAGAAAACTAATGTTTGCTAAGCCTCTAAAATGAAACTGATTAAGAGGGAAGAAACACAGCCTCAGGCCTTAGCCTCCTATCCACTCCCTTCCTCCTCTCTCCCACACTAGAGGAAGACATCATTAATCCTCAAAAATCTGAAGGATTCCTCATCTTCCCATTGCCATCCTAGAAGCATTCCCAGATTGGCAGAGGGCAGTGTCTGCATAAAAAGCCAAGGACAATGTGGAAACATATTCAAGGCTTTACAAAAAGCCTAGGAATGAAGTCATACCATACATAAGGGGACCACCTTGAGGACTCTGGCAAAAGGACTTCCAGCAGTTGTGAGTTCCTCTTTTTCTATATGTGATCTCTAAACTTGAACTCTCAAACTCTATATATACTTGTGGGCGAGTGTATCATAGACTTTGGGGAGGGGGGTGCAGTATTTTGTACTAATTTCATATTATACTATCTTAGTAAATATCTTTTTCTTTAAAAAAAAAAAAGGTAGGCTAATTGATAATCAATTCCTGATCATGCTGGAAAGCATACCAGGGGGCTTAGTAACCAAAACACTAGAAAAATCTATCCCCACTCTCTTACCCCAATCCCACAGGGCTATTCATAAAGCTCTTAGAGGATGTGACGACCAAGTTCTACAGATTCAGTTCATCAGGCAAATGATGTATGCATGTCAGAGTCACAGTAGGGTTTACATATTGCAACCTGCTTATTCTTGTTCTTCTCTGTTGGTCTCTGAGTGATATTCATTTTTAATTCTTTCAAGACTACAATGTTCCATGACTCACTGCCATACCACAAGAAGTAGAAAATTGGTATTATAAAAAGATGGGCCTTTGTTTCAGGGAGAAGTTTGAGGCTGATTAATTGTGCTTTGATTTTCCTAAATCTCTCTTCTTACCAGGTATCTCTCCTATACACAACAAAATCACGCAACATCCTTAAAAACTATTACAACAGAGATAACCTTGTTTAATGACTGATCACTAATATCAGGTGAAGTATCAAACAAGGAGACATATGCTTGCCAAAGGTGCTCATCACTATCGTAGAAGAGATAACAATGTAAAGTCCAAGTCAAGAAGGGATTCCCTATATGGTAATGTGCTTCAGATACTCTTGATTGTGAGTGATATTGTGATGGTTCCATCTTACATCATACCCTGGAACACTGAAGAGCAACCTGGACAAAATCTAGAACCACTAAAGAAGTTTAGACTAGCCACCAATGCAGGGAAAAAATACATGGACAAAGAATGCCTATTGTCTAGATTGGGGCTGGTAGGTGGT
>NW_020954570.1:1501465-1758847 GCF_900497805.2 Vombatus ursinus | reverse complement strand
AAGGAAAGGGTAAACCATTCTAGAATCTTTGCCAAGAAAACCCCCAAATGGGGTCAACAAAGAGTTGGACATGACTGAAATGAAAGGAAAGGGTAAACCATTCTAGAATCTTTGCCAAGAAAACCCCCAAATGGGGTCAACAAAGAGTTGGACATGACTGAAATGAAAGGAAAGGGTAAACCATTCTAGAATCTTTGCCAAGAAAACCCCCAAATGGGGTCAACAAAGAGTTGGACATGACTAAACAACAATAGTCCAGATTATGATACAAAGGTAGATGAAAAATCTGTGTGTGTGTGTGTGTGTGTGTGTGTGTCTTTGACAGACACCAAAAAGTGATAGCAAGTATGACTAAGAATCAAACAGTAGAATGATAATAAATTGATTATGTTTCTGGAAAACTTGTTAGGCTGAGTGTGGGAACAGGTAATTCTAGTATCAGCACTATCCCATGACATCAATGTGATGATGTCAACACATATACAACACCATCCTTTTTCTCCTTATTCTTTCTAGAAGTATAGGACAAAGGCTTCTACCTAGCTTCAAGCCACAGGTTAAAGTATATCACAGGGTAAAAATCATGTCGGTAAGAATAGAATATAAGCACCTAATGAAACACTATTTGGCTCATTCAAGTTTAAACTAGCTGTGTCCTACTTTGTTAAGAATTAATTTTCATTATGTAAAAAAAAAAAAAGTTTGGTAAAGCAAAGAACTTTTAACTACATATATTAAATCTGATTAAAGAAACATATGCCTATAAGAACTGTTCACACAGTAGGTGCTTAATAATAATTTGCTGAATGAACATTGAAATTTCATTTCAATTTTTGATTTAGCATTGATGATTCTGGTACGAGAAAAGTTCAACATGACATCTGAGTTGAAGGTTTCTCACCTAGAGCAGATAACTCTTTAACTAGAACAAAATGGAATACTATATGTGATATCCCTAGTGGCATTTTATAATGTTCCTTACCCTGGTTTTTTAAGTACTTCATACAGGTTTCAGTGCTACAGCTCTTCTCTTAAATTACTACAGCAGTCCTACACTTCTGTCTGCGAGATTTATATTATATCTGGTTAAAGAGCATAGAATACTCTATGTTTCCAATGATTTTCTTTCTTTTCTTTTTTTTTCATTTTTTTTTACCAGCTCTGTTTCCATGATGTGAGAAGCTTTAAAAGTGCATCAATGGAGACATTTCTAAAATCAAAATGATGTTTTGTAATCAATATATTAAGTTGTTTTAAGCAAACACATGTAAAACAGAAACAACTTTTTTTTGATATTTTAAAAAATATTAAAATTCACTAGGTCCTGTCACTTGGCTTTGCAATTGATAGATTGGTTTATGGAATAAAAGCCAAAAGCTAACCTAGAAATTCAAGGGTGTTTATTAATCAATCTAAATTTAATTCCATTTTTTAATGTATTCTCTGAATATCATGGCAATCAGCATTACATTATTGTTGTAATGAGAGGTTGGGAAGCAATAGAAATTCTCTCTGGGATACCTAAATCAGACAAGTCAGAGAATGCTGACAGAGAGCACTGTCGGTGGCACTTTGGAAATAACAGGGAAGGTGCCCTCTCATCACCATAAAGCCACCCCCCCATATTCTCATTCCAAAATTTCAGATTTACTTCTGTATTAACACCATCTAGGGGCCAAAAACAGAATGCATTCACCTCTAACAGTAAATTAAACCATGTGGGCATAGAACACATGGCTTTAAATACAGCATTAAATTATCCATCCTCTACACAGAAGTCATGGACTCTGATTCATATAGTAGGTAGCAAAGCTGAGGCTTTCAATCACTGGTTTGAAGGAATTTATGTGCAGTGCAGTCATTCGTTCTTTGTTGAAGGTCATGGGCCTGGGAAATAATCCCTGCCAGCCAACTTGCAAAGTACTATCGGCGTTGCCCCTGAGAGTTGGTGCAAGTCTTTCAAGGGTAGAAGTCAGTGCTGTGATCACAGATCAGTCAAATTTAAAGGAAAAATTACCTGAGGTTAAAAAATGTAGTAAGGGCAAAAACAGGAGGGGAAGTGATGAAAGTGGATAAGAAAGAGGGAGAGACACAGAGAAAGAAAGAAACTAAATAAATATATTGTGTTACTCCAGATTTTTGTGTGGAAAAAAAGAAAAGTATGTAGCTTGAGTATTAAATCTATAATTTTTTTTTCCTTAGGAAAGCTTCCAAATAAATTGACTAAATCTGAATACAAAATCTGATGGATGTCATGATGCGATCAGTTTTGTGGGTATTTTTTAAATGCTGCAAACAAATCCATTTAAATGCTCATCAGCCTGGATATTCTAAAGAAGAAAAAAAAATCAAGTTAAGTGACGTAAACATGAAATGTGAACAGCAGTTCAATGATTAAATTACTCTATCAATTAACTTGAGTACACAAAAAGAATGCTGCTCTTTCAAGCAAAGCTAATTTTGTTTCAGATTAGAAAGATTCTTCTTCACGTCATGGTTGCTGCTTCTTAAAACACAGATCATACAGCAAAAGGGAAAAGACTGTAAATAAGAATAAACTGCACTCTGGTAATTCTTCATAAAACAAAATAAGCAAAATAAATTGATGCTTCAGAGGAAAAATCAATAGTAATTTTCAAGTAATTCCTAGAGTAAAAACTCCTGAGAAGTATCTTTAAAAAGTATAAAACTGATCAAAATAAATTATCAGTAAATTAAACATAAAATGGCTTTTCTACTTATAGGAAACGTAAGTGCAAAAGATTAAAAGCTTTTGGACATATGTATTACCAAAAAGTAGCAAGAGTTTACCACTGACGATTACTATTACACAAAATGGTCACAAATGTTTATATTTACATATTGTCATATCAGGCAGTGGTGTTATAATGTGAATATTCTAAAAAGATTTGTCCTTTTGGCCTCTGGTAGCCAGACCTTATTTGCAACATCTCCACCCCACCCCCACTCACAATCACACACCCCCCTTCCAAAACTACCATTCACTGCAGACTCAGACCTATTCAGACACAGAGACCAATTCTTCTTGAAGGAGGACTGCGTGATCTAAGACCCTAGTAGCTCTAAATTCTATGTGTTATTTATTGAGGGGAGGGAGAGGTCATTCTGGAAAGGCTAGGAAGGCTTTATGGATGTATTTGAGCCAGACTTTGAAGGATGTTTAGGAGGACTTATGTGGTTCCAGGTTAGAGGAATCATATGACCAAAGAACAGTACCAAGAGAGGAGAGGTGGGACGTAAGATAGAAAATCGAAGTTGCAGACCCAAGCTATTGAAGGGTTCTGAGCCGGAAAATGACCCGCTAAAAGTAGCGTTATAGATTCTTAATTTAGCCAGGCCTGCATCATTGTCACAATCAAAAAATAAGTTTTTATTAAGCATCTATGATTGAGCACTGTGCTAGACAATGAGGATAAAAGTACAAAGAAGGAAAGAATCCGTAGTTACGATAAGCTTGCAGTAATAACAAGAGTGATAGGGACATAGAGAAGTACGTACAGCATTAAGTTAAAAACACCCACATACAACAGTTCAAATGGAATTCAACTGTGGGAAGGAAAGCACTAGAAGTTAGGGGCAATCAGAAAAGGCAAGCTCCACAAGATCTGTGTATATTGTACTTGCTTTGTTCATGTTACCCCTAGGTCATTCCCCCTATCACATTTGTTAAACATAAAACTAGAAATATGTACATATTTTTTATATATGTATATGTGTATACACACACACATACTAGTAACTGTGGGTGATATCTAAAATGATGAAGCAGCCTGTAACTCAGTATCATATACTTGTAGCCCCTACTTTAACTCAGCCTTGAATATTTACTGCAGCTGTGTTACTGTGTAAGTCTCCTAGTGGCTTCTATAGACTGTTAAATAATGGGACAGGTTATTCACCGGTAGTAACTAGAGTAGGTCATCAGAACCACCAAAGTACAGTCTACAAGGGAGGTTAAAATCCAGGGGAGTAGGATGAGTCTTTAGAAGTACTTAATAATAAAGTAAGCCTCCCAAAAATGTACTGTTGTTTTCTGACAAGGAAATAATAAATTCAAGGGTTAGATGGGGCCTTAGCTATCCTGGAGTGGGAAACCTGTGGGCTTGAGGTCACATGTGGCCTGCTAGGTTCTCAAGTTCTGCCGTTTGACTGAATCCAAACATCACAGAATAAATCCCCTTAATAAAAGGATTTGTTTTATAAAATTTGAACTCGGTTAAAAGGCTGCACCCAAGGACCTTGAATGTCATGTGTGGCCTTGAGCCCACAGGTTCCCCATCCCTGACTTAGTCCATACTCACATTTTAAAGATAAATTGTGGACCAGAGAAGTGATAGAATAGCCTGAGGTCACCCAGCAAATCAGTAAGAGAAATCCACATCAGCATTAAGTTTAACCTGACACTCAACAACAGTTATTGTAGGATGCTCTCTTATCTATCAGTGCATTCCACCTTGAAATTTGATTTGTCCTGTAATTACACAGGTAAAAGGGAACTAGAATGAATATCATTACAAGGAAGCTAGGGGACAGCTAAGTAGTATAATGGATAGAATGTTGTACTTGAAGTCGCGAAGAGCCCAGTTCAAATCTTGCCTCAGACATTTATTAGCTAACCTTTCTCAGTTTCATTACCTGTAGAACTAGGGATAACAACAGTACCTATTTCATGTGATTGTTAAGGGCACTGAACGAGATAAAAGGTGCAAAGCACTTCGCAAACACTAAAGAATCACAAGTGCTAGTTATTAAGAAAGCAGTTTGCATAATAAAGTCATTTCAAATTCAGTTACAGCTGTGTTTGGTTTTTTTTTAATCCTTTTTCCTTAGTGGAGGCAGAAAAGGCATTTCTGGAATGTGCTTAAGGCAAGCTAGCATTTATTAAGTGCTTTAAGGTTTTCTAAGCACTTTCACATATATTATTTCATTAGCTCCTCATGACAAACCTGACAGGAAAAAAAAGTTTGTAGAACATGCTCTTAAGTTAAATCCGCATCAACATTTTCTCTGTCTTCTCAAATCTAGACAATCAACAAAACAAATCACACCCGGATTTGTGGAGTTTGCCCACTTCTCAACATGTAAATTTAAGTATTAACACTGAAATATTAGAAGAGCTGGTTTGAGGTGCACTGGAGCGAACTCCGCACTTCTCTCAGAGAGGTTAAGTGACTTGCCTTTGGCACACAGCCAGTCAATGTCTGAGGTTGGAGTCTTCCTGACTCCAAGTGCAGGACTCTGTCCACTGGGCCACCGAGCTGACAAACAAACACTTCCTCCAAAGTATCTAGTTAATGCTGGTGACAAGTCCTGCCCAGGTGCGCCTGGAAGAGCTCTCTGCCCTCGGCGCGACCTGTCGCCTTACAAACTACAACTCCCATAAGGCTGTGCGCAGACTGTCCGCGCTGAGATCGGAAGTAGCCCGGGGCTTCCTCCGAGACCAGGAAAAGTGGAAAAGAGACTCTTCCCCGGCCTTGGGCCACGTTTCGGCCGCAGCCGTTCTGGTCGCCTCTGGGTAGGGTAGGCTTCCCCTCGTCGCTGCCAGTCGGCGCCCCCTCTCTAGCGAACTCTGCGGCCGGCCCCGGCTCCGCGCTGAGTCACGGTGGGTGGCCTGGCGGGGCGGCTGCGCATGCGCGGGGCCTGAGGCGCCCACCGAAGCCGGAGGGAGGGCTCAGCCTGGGGCGGTCACGGCAGACCGGTGCGGTGTGGGCTGAACGGCCGCCGCCCAAGGCCCTGCCGTCCTCCAGGTGTTCAAAGATAAGCACTCGGGGGGCAGGAGAAGTACCCTGAACCCCTAGGGACCGAGGGGCTCCTGGGTCCTTGTGAGGGCCCAAGCAGAGGAGGGATTCTGAGGCCTGGGGTGAATCAGACCCCATTGGTGCCTACCCTGGAGGGAAAGGGCTACCTGGCCCGCGGGGGCGGGGGTTCCTCGGCCAAGGCTCCCCTCAAGTCCACTAAACCCCCCTCTTGATTTCAGACGACACCGAGAAAAAAAAAAAAAAGGAAATCATGCAAGAAAACGACCCCTCCGGATAAAGTGGCGCCGTCAGTCAGCAAGCCTCCGCTGTGAGCGCCTACTGTGTGCCAGGCGCCGTGCTCAGGGCTCGGGGGCAGAGAAAGTCGAGGAAGACTGTCCTGGGCCTCCCGGGGCACGGTGTGAAAGGCTTCGGTTGTTAGGCATCCTCTGCAGCACACACGCCACCCCCCCACCCCCCGTTCTGCAGCTTCATTTAGGGACGGGTACGCTTGTCCTGAGGAAGAACCCGGCGGGGGTTTTACTGGGCAGGTGGAAATTGTAGGGAAGAAGGGGTGCCAGGAGCCACACGGTATCTCTAGCCTCCTTGTAGATACCTTCCTTTTGAAAAGTTTTATTATGATTGAGGGGGGAGGGGGGACAACTTATAAAGCGTCAGGGGGAAAAGCCTTTGCCAGTTGATATTATGGTGAAACAACGAATCATTTCATAAAGTAGAAACTATCCCTTAATTTACTTTTTTTGCGTCAGATTTTCTTTATACCTGGTAGGGAGCCAGAAGTGAACAGAAAAGATGTATAGTTAGATTAAAAATAGCATTTTCTTTTCATTCTCTCCCACATCTCATTTTTCTTTTCCAAAACTTAAAAAACTTGGAAAGCCAGGTTTTGGATTTCAAATCCTAAAGAATCTCAGTTATTACCCAACAGAATAGTATTTCGCCAGAACTGCTTAATATGTAACCAGTTGGAGGTAGTTTCTTAGCAAACCTTTATTGATTACCTGTGGTGTTAGGGATGTACTTTCTCCTGTAGGGAATAAGTGAGAAATAAAAGCTAGGATCCCTGCCATCTAAAGAGTTTAACATCTGTTTGAGAAATCCACATATACCTTACAAGCATAAAAATGAGAGGACATTTACAAAATGACATATCAGAAATGTAAGTGGATACATAAATGTTGAAGTGGAAAACTGTGGTATGTAGTACAAGACCATATTGCATTGAGTCAGGAGAGGAGACAGGTTTTGAATCCTACTTCAAATATTGACTCCCCTTGAATGATAGCCAGATATATTTAACTTCTCTGAGCCTCAGTTTCTTAATCTGTAAATAGACAGTTTCTTACTTAACAAGATTGTTGAAGATTGTGAAGTTCAAGTGAGATAACATACACAATGCATAAACCTTAAAAGTATAATGTATTTTTATTATTATTTCTGGAGAGGCAGTATGTTATTGTCAAAAGGATTCAGGACTTTGAGTCATGATTTATTCAAGTTCAAATTACTGCTTTGATGGTTACTAGCTGGACAAGCCACTTGACCTATCCAAGCTAGTTTCCTCATTTGTACAACAGTAATAATAATACTTTCAGTGTCTCTCCAGAATTGTTGTGAGGAGTGCACTTTATAAAGCTTAAAGTATCATTTAGATATTAAATGTTATTGATATAAAGGAGTGAACAAGGTTAAGATAGGGTAGTCCATCAGGTACTTGGACAAAATGAATTCTGACCTTCAAGAGTTAGAAAACTAGAATCACATACTTGATAGAATTTCAGAATTAAAGGGACCTTCAGTGGCCATCTATCTTGTATGTCCCATACCTGAAAAAGAATCCCTTTGACAACATTCCTGTCAAGTGATCTCTAACCTTTCTTTGGACACTTTCAATTAGGAGAAATATATTATGTTCCAAGCCTGTTCCACTTTTAGACAGCCTGATTCTGATTTGCTTGGAGAGAATATTGAGATAATAACTTGTGCAAAGACAAGCATTAAAACATTTTGTGCAAACTATAGTAAAAAACATTGGTTTGCTTGGCAGAAATAAAAACATGAAATTAGAGAGGTAAGATAATATGATTCAATGGATACCCTTCAATCAAAAAAGTTAGAGATTATATTTTATATTAAAGACAATGGGGGGGGCAGCTAGGTGGCGCAGCAGATAGAGCATCGGCGAGAGCATTGGCGCTGGATTCAGAAGGACCTGAGTTCAAATGCGGCCTCAGACACATAACACTTACTAGCTGTGTGACCCTGGACAAGTCACTTAACCCCATTGCCTAGCCAAAAAAAAAAAAAAAGACAATGGGAAGCCACAGTAGATTTTCAAGATATTATAAAAACATCACGTTGCTTTATACATGGTAAGCTCTTAAATACTTCATTCGTTAGTTTTCTTGAAAATTATTCAGGCAGTTTGAGAGAAGATGGCCAAAACTGAGAAATCAGTAATGAGAGAATCAATTAGGGTAATAGCTATAAAAGTAGGTAAAAAAAAGTTTTACAGAAGCAGAAAGATTGAGTAGTTTTGCAGGAGTAAGCTATATAATTTTGCTGCCTTACTTTTTTTTCAGTATTATTTTATATATTATAACCAAAGTGCTCTAATAGCACAAAACTGCAGCCTGACAAACTTTAGGTAGTTGAGACACAAAGCATTCTTGATCTCTAGTGACATCAAGTTTTCTGATTATCTGTCTACCATCACCATATCGTTCATATGTAACAATTATCCAGTTAAAAGTAACTGCCTAAAAACAGACAGTCCCTGTTATAAATAGATCATTACTCCAAATTTTATCAGTTTAGAAATAGGAACACGTTTCCACATAGAAATACTGATACAAAAATAATACTGCTGATAGTAATATAACTAACATTTATATATTTATATATTTTTTTTAGGTTTGTAAATGGTTCCTTTGGGGGAAAAAAAGGCCCTATTTAACCCAAAGAGACCTGAAATTGAGACAGTATGAAATAGTGAATGGAGTGTTGGGTTCAGAACTTCTCTGATAATGGGTGTGTGACTCTGGAAAACTCTGTGTCTTAGGTAACTACCAAGGCTCATCTCCAAAGTTATAAGTAGTTGGCTTTGCTTTGGTGGAGGGAGTTCCCATAAGAGTAACTTATGCTGACAAAATCAGAGATTCTTCTATGTTTTCCCCCCAAACCTTCGTTTGATCCTTCCATACCTTCAAGCTATCCTTTCACTGCTGAACATAGACGGGGAAAAGCCTACTACGTGAGCTGTCTTCTCGCTTCCCACTCCTCAACTAACTTCTCTGCAGGGTTACAAGTGATTCATTTGCTGCATCCATTAGCCTTGTTTTCATTATTCTCTTTGACTTATCTGCAGCCTTTGTCATTGCTGACCATGACTTCCTCCTATATAATCTCCTCCCTGGGTTTTTATGCCCCACCTCTCTCTCTTCTAGCTTGTCTGGCTGCTCCTCAGGATCATCATTCCCTGCATTCCCTGGCCATGGATGTCCCCCTAGCCTCTACTCTGGGTCCTTTTCTCTTTACTGTCTTGGTGATCTTATCAGTTTCTATGGGTTCAGTTATATCAGGGTTCAAGTCCTCCTGCTTGACATATAATGTTGGTCACTTAATCTGTGTGTGTGCACGCACTCAGTATATTTTCCGGAATAATCGATATTGATTCATTTACATAACTCAAAGTGAGGAAGGATAGAACTCATAGTTACAAAATTGTGTAAAGCAAAATAATAACCTTATAGACATAATAAAGAGTTAGAGAGACTATAAGTCAAACATTAAGTCACATTATATGTAACCAGCCCTACAATATCATGGACAAATCACTGAACCTCTTTGGGTCTCAGTTACTTATCTGAAAAATTAAGAAGTTGAATTAGATTAACCATAAGGTCCGTTTCAGTTCTAAAGCTGTGATCCTCTTAAATTCTATCCAGCCATCACATTATATATTTTGCATTATAAGTACCTTATGTTTATATGTACACGCAGGTACATGCACATACCCACATTCATGCATTTATTCATCTTAGTCTGGACTTGTAATTTCTTTGTTGTTAGAGACCTCCCAGTGAGGAAGTTTCTTCACCCAATGCACATTAGTAATTTCCACAATTTAGAACCTTTGAGTGTTAACCTGGGAATACTGAGAGATAAGATAATATACTAGAGTCACAGCCTGGATATATTAGAGATGGAACTTGAATCCAGTTTTTCCAAACTCTAAGGCTTGTTCTCAATCTACTATACTGTACTGCCTCTCTGAATTTATATAGTGCTTTATAAGTCAGTGTTGTATGTTATTATATACCTTAGAACAACCAGTTAATGTTATTATCCTGTATTTGCAGATGAGGAAAGAGAGGTTCAAAGAGCAATTTAAAACTTCATTAAGAAGCCATAAAGGCTATAAAAAGAAAGACCACTACCAACAACTCAGTACCGAATACTGTATTATAATTCCAAAGAAGAAAAGTGACACTATATCTTCCTCTCTGGTCTTTTATCCCCCTCTATTTTAATTTTTTGTTACAAGAGCCTTATGGGTGGAGGAAGGGAGAAATATATTGGGAAATGAAAGAAGTGTAAGAATAAAATATATCAATAAATTAATTTTAAAATATCCAAAGGATAAAAAATCAAATCCTCTTTTACATAAATTAGAGATTGGAAACAGTTTTATTTTTGATTAAAAAGGAAACTTTGTATTTTAAAAATGTAATGGTTTACAAGCACCAAAATTTGGAATCTTTCTATTTTGAAATGTTTACGAAACTGTAAAGCATGATGTAACAGAGAATTTCTCGTTAGCAAAAGAGTGAACCTTTAGAAGTTTTTTTTTCCTTCAAAGCTATAATCTATCCCAATAGAACATGTCAGACAGTAGCTGCCCCACACTTCTTTTTTGTTTTGTTTCTTTTTAAATAGATTTTTATTGATATATTTTTGCATTGCTTAGATTTCCCCCATATCCTTTCTTCTTTTCCTAGAGAACCATCCCTTATAAGAATTGAAGAAGAAAGATAGAAAGGAAACAGCAAAACACTGGGAAAAAAAATGCATTATATGCAGTGTACTACAGAAGTCTCTCAATATATCTCTAAATAGTCCAGCAAAACAATTAGCCACATTAGCCACACCCAAAACTATGTCTCTTTCTGCATTTTATGTTCATTTCCTCTCTGTCAGGAGGTGAATGGCTTCATTCTTTTAGACTCATGGTTTATCTTGGCATTGATGAGATTTTCAAAAGTTTCAAAGTTACTTTTCTCCATAATGTTGTTATCACTATATCAATTGTCTCTTGTACCTCTCACAACCTCTATAAAGGAGTTGAAGAAGTGTCTTCTCATAATTTGTATGTGGCCCAGTTTATTCTTTATAATTTTGTCACACTCATCTTCAGTTGTTTTGTGATTGTTTCTGTTTTGTTGTAGTTGTTGTATATATTGTTTTTCTGGCTCTGTCTGTATCATTTTGCATCAGTTATTCAACTGATCTATGTTTCTCTGAATGCATCCTATCAATTGTTCTTTATAGCACAAATTCCCTTACATTCATGTGCCACAGTTTATTCATTCCACAATCAATGGAGCAGCTACTTTGTTTCTTGCACATTGCTGCCCCCAAAAGTGTATATGGAGCCTTGCTTTTTGTCAGTGGAGAATATGCCTAGCAGTGGAATTTTAGAGTCAATAAATAGGGACATTTTATTCACTTCATTTGCATGATTCCAAATTCCTTTCCAGAATGGTTGTACTAACTTTACTAACAATGCATTAGGCTACCTATCTTTCCATACCTCCTTCAACACTGACTACTCCCATCTTATCATCTTTGCCAATTTTCTAGTTGTGTGATGAAACCTCAAAGTTATTTTGATTTGCATTTTTGTTCTTATTAGTGATTCAGAACATTATTTCATTTGATTGTTAATACCTTTGCAGTTCTTTTTGAGAATTGTTTATTGAAACCCTTTGACCACTTGTCTGTTGAGAAATGACTTTTAGTTTACACATTACTGGTAGTTGAATACCAAACCCTTGTAAGAGATATTTGACAGGGGTTTTTTATTGTTTTTTTTTTCCCCTACTCAACTGCTTCGCTTCTTATTCTATATGCATTCCTTTTGTGTGTACAAAAGCTTTTTGATTTCATGTCATCAAAATTATTCATTTTATCTCTTGTAATTGCCTCTATCTCTTGTTTGGTTAAGAATTTACCCCTATTCAGAGCTGTAAAAGGTATGTATATGATTTGCTTCTCTTCTGATTTTTTTTTTATAGTATGATTGTTAATAATCAGGCTGCATATTCATTTTGAATTTATTGTGGAATAGAATATGATGTTGGTCTAAGCCTAATTTTTGCCAGACTGCTTTTCAGTTTTCAGCAATTAAGTAGTTGTCTTAAATAATTTATGTTTTTGTATTTATTGAACACTGAGTTATTGAGTTCTGTTATTTCTGATTTTCTTTTGTCCAGTCTATTCCATTGATCCACTTTTCTGTTTTTAAAACAGTACTAAATGATCTTCATGATTTCTGCTTTATACTATAGTTTGAGGTATGAAAATACTATTTGCCATGTAGACCTACCTTTTTAAAAAATTATTTCCCTTGATACCCTAGCCCTTCCCCTCCATAAAAAAATCTTTTTTCTTAAAAAGATATTTAGGCTTTCCTCTCATTTGGCTCAGAGAACTGAAGGCTCAGACTGCTGGTATCACTTCATGGCCTGAGTACAAAGCAACCAGGAGGAGCTTCTAGGGCACTCTGACTGGGCTTGTGGGAAATGGTGAACAGCTTGGGCAAAGGAATTTCATTCAGCTGAATCAACTTGAGATGTCTGCAGTGTCCGTTCTTGTTGCTATCCTTTTCCAGCTATGGCGAAGTAAATCTCTTTTTGTTAACTGTTGAAGGACCTCCTAGTCTCATTTTGTTCAAATTTCAAACTTAAGCTATCTAGTGACTGGCCTGAGTTCAGGACTAACCCAGAACGTCATGTTTATTCTCAAATATTTCTTTTTTTTTTAATGGTAATTTTTTATTTCTTTTTTCGTTTTCAACATTTACTTCCACAAGATTTTGAGTTCCAAATGTTTACCCCATCTCGCCCCTCCCCCACCCCAAGATGGCATGCATTCTAAATACCCCTTCCCCTAGTCTGCCTTCCCTTCTATCTTTGCCCCCCCCTTCTCTTATCCCCTTCCCCTTCAATTTTCCTGTAGGGCAGGATGGATTTAGGTACCCCATTTCCTGTATTTCTTATTTCCCGGTTGCATGTGAAAATATTTTTTTTAAACATGTGTTTTTAAAACTTTGGGTTCAAAATTTTCTCCCTTCCTCCCTCCCCACCCACTCTCATTGATAAGGCAAGCAACTAAATATAGGTTATATATGTGCAGTTATGCAAAACACTTCCATAGTAGACATGCTGTGAAAAACTAACTCTATTCCCCTTAATCCTATCCTGCCCACCCATTTATTCTATTCTTTCTTTTGACCCTGTCCCTCTTCAGAAGTATTTGCTTCTGATTACTGCCTTTCCCAATCTGCCCTCCTCTCTATCATTCCCCTACTCTCTTGTCCCCTTTCCCCCCATTTTCCTGTAGGGTAAGACAGATTTCCACACCCAATTGAGTGTGTATGTTATTCCCTCCTTAAGTCAAATCCTATGAGAATAAGATTCTCTCATTCCCTCTCACCTTCTCCCTTTTCCCCTCCACTGTAAGAGCCTTTTCTTTTCTTTTCTGTTTTGTTTTTTTTTTGGTAAGATAATTTACCCCATTCTACCTCTCCCTTTCTCCTCCTAGTATATTCCTCTCTCACCCCTTAATTTTATTCTCCAGATATGACCCCTTCATCTTCCACTCACCCTGTGCCCTCTATCTATCTATCTATCTATCTATCTATATATATATATATATATATATACACTTATAATTCTTGAGCTACAAATATCATCTTTCCATGCAGGAATGTAAACAGTTCAACCTTAACAAGTCTCTTGTGATTTTCTCTTTCCTGTTAACCTCTTCATGTTCCACTCTAGTCTTGTATTTGAAAATCAAATTTTCTATTCAACTCTGGTCTTTTCATCAAGAATGCTTGAAAGTCCTCTATTTCCCTGAATGACCATTTTTTCCCCTGCAGGATTATACTCAGTTTTGCTGGGTAGGTGATTCTTGGTTGTAATCCTATCTCCTTTGCTCTCCAGAATATATATTCTGTGCCCTGCGGTTCCTTAATGTAGAAGCAGCTAAATCTTGTGTTATCCTGATTGTGTTTCCACAATACTTGAATTGTTTCTGGCTGCTTGTAATATTTTCTCCTTGACCTGGGAACTCTGGAATTTGGCTACAATATTCCTAGGAGTTTTCCTTTGGGGATCTCTTTCAGGAGGAGATTGGTGGAGTCTTTCAGTTTCTATTTTGCCCTCTGGTTCTAAAATATCAGGACAGTTTTCCTGGATAATTTCTTGAAAGATGATGTCTAGGCTCTTTTTTTGGTCATGGCTTTCAGAGAGTCCAATACTTTTTAAATTCTGTCTCCTGGATCTATTTTCCAGGTCAGTTGTTTATCCAATGAGATATTTCACATTGTTTTCTAATTTTTCATTCTTTTGGATTTGTTTTACAGTATCTTGATTTCTCATAAAGTCACTAGCTTCCAATTGCTCTATTCTAATTTTTAAGGAAGTATTTTCTTCAGTAAGCTTTTGGACTTCGTTTTCCATTTGGCCAATTTTGCTTTTTAGGGCATTCCTCTCCTCATTGGCTTTTTGGACCTCTTTTGCCATTTGGGTTAGGCTATTTTTTAAGGTGTTATTTTCTTCAGTATTTTTTTGGGTCTCCTTTAGCAAGCTGTTGACTTGTTTTTCATGATTTTCTTGCATCACTCTCAGTTTTTCCTCCTCTTACTTGCTTCTCAAAATCCCTTTTGAGCTCTTCCAAGGCCTGGGACTGATTCATATTTTTCTTGGAGGCTTTGGATGTAGAAGCTTTGACTTTGTTTTCTTCTTCTGGTTGTATGTTTTGATCTTCTTTGTCACCAAAGTAAGATAAT
This sequence comes from Vombatus ursinus, assembly GCF_900497805.2. Taxonomy (NCBI): domain Eukaryota; kingdom Metazoa; phylum Chordata; class Mammalia; order Diprotodontia; family Vombatidae; genus Vombatus; species Vombatus ursinus. The sequence goes on along the minus strand of NW_020954570.1, from coordinate 1,743,994 downwards.
ATAGTCTGACTCTTTTTGCACTGCTTATTCATGATTCCCGGCCAATTACTTGAGTTTTAAACTCTTTGTTAAGGTAAAAGTCAGCTTCCAATGTGAAGAGAGCACTGTCCCAAACTTTGGGGGTTTGTACAGCTGTTTTCAGAGGTACTTCTAGGGACCTGTAAATTTTCAGTTCTTCCAAGGTGGTAGGATAAGGGGCGAGGTGTTTTCTCTCCACCACCACAACAAGCTCCACCACACTAGCGCTCCTTCTTGCCCCAGGACTGCCCCTCAGAACTGTGACCCGGATCCAAGCACTGGTAAAGCAAAAGATTCCTGCCTCAGCACTGGCAAAGAGATCCTTGTAATCGCCCTCTGATCAGCCACTTGATTCCCCCTCAGTCTGTGGGCCTGAAGCTCAGGAAACAGCCACGCCCCAGGCCGCGCTCGGGACTTGTGGCTGAGACCTAACTCCTCTCACCGCAGTCACAGACTTTTCCCACTGACCTTCCATGTTGTCTTTGGCATTCCTGGGTTGAGAAGTCTGGTAACTGCTACAGCTGCCCGTGATTCAGTCCTCTGAGGCCTGCTCCAGGGTCGCAGCGGCCTGCACACCCACACCACATTGCGCTCCTCTCCCAGACTGGTGCGATATACCTTTTCGATCAACCATCCAGGCTGTCTTTGGCTGGAAGTTTGTTTCACTCTGTCTTTTTGTGGGTTCTGCTGCTTTAGAATTTGTTTAGAGCCATTTTTTATAGGTATTTGGAGGGCTTTGGGAGAGAGCTCATGACAGTCACTGCTTTCCCTCCGCCATCTTGGCTCCACCCCTCCACAAATATTTCTTAACCGTGGTCTGAATATACTTAAGAAATGCTAGGAAGAACCTTAACAATCATTTGGGCCCCGTTTCCTGTTTTATAGTTGAAAAAACTGAGGCCTAGAGAGGCTAAGTAGAGTTTCCTCAAACCACATATAATAGCAGAGTTGAAAGTAGAACCCAGGTTCTCTGACTTCATATTCTTCCCACATAGCTGGAAAATTAACAGTAACTACTTCTGTCTCAAATATTATCAATTATAACTCTTCTACAACTTACTTGATCTTAAGAGAACTGAGGTGGCAAAATAATTACTCACCCTGTAGCCAGCTGACCCTCTCTGAACTGACAAGATTAGTCCTCGGAGAACAGAAAAGTCTGTCATCAGACCCATAATCAAAATCTTTCTACCTTGGTAGGAGCTGCTTAATAGCCTGAATTCCATGCCAAAACCTTTGAGAACACAGGGTTAATACCATGCCACAAGGAGGTGTCAAAGTAAGACTTTTATTGTAACAACTCACATATATAGTGTCCTTTTTTAAGGTTTACAAGACACTTTCCTTCGAAACAATTTTTGAGGTAGATCGTGCAAGTATTTATTTTCAACCTACAAATGAAGAAACTGAGGATCAATGAGTCTAGGTTCCAGTACAGTTCATACAGTTTGTGTGAAAGCCAGGATTCAAGCCCAGATCTCTTCTAACTTCATAGCTTATCCTCTTTCTTTGATATGTACATTTTTAAAAAGGGTCTTAATTAGATGAGTTGTGAATTGTATTCCTATGAGGTAGCTTTCATAACAATATTAGATCTGAAAAGGAACTTAGAAATCTTCTAGTCCAACAGCCTCCTTAATTTACAGAGGAGAATATTAAATCTTAACTCACCCAAGGTCGCATGACTACTAAGAAGCAAAACTGGGACTTACTATGCCTTGATGTTACTTTCTAGGGATTCATTTGTAATTGGAGCTAGGCTTCTGCTCACCAAGGAATTAAATATTTGGACTGAAAAGGAAGGGGGAAAACAAAGGGAATAAGCATTTTATGGCACCTATTTTGTGCCAGATACTGTGCTTACTGCTTTTTATTTTGAAACAAATATTATCTCATTTGATCCTCACAACTACCCTGCAAGGTAGATGCTATTATTCTCTCCAATTTAAAGTTGTGGAAACTGAGGCAAACAGAAATTAAGGGACTTGCCCAGGGTCACACAGCTAGTAAAAGTATCTGAATCTGGATTTGAATTCAAGTCTTCCTAACTAGTGCTAAGGGCTGTTGACACCTGAACTTGTGTTTTTGAGTTGCCATATTTTCTGGAAACATTGGACCTTGAGCATGCAGGAGGCCCTGAATGTGTCAAGGATGAAGCCACACCCCTCTCCTGTTGTTTGCACCCCAAGCTGAATTCCCTTTGTGTCTTTGAGAGGTAAAACTAACACCAGCCAGTCTGTGCCAGGCTGGGAAAAATGCTTGTGGGGTCCTTTGCAAAAAAGAGGACGTAGGGAGCAGCTAGAGGACTGGCCCTGAAGTCGGGAGGACCTGAGTTCAAATCCGGCCTCAGACCAAACACTTGACACTTTACTAGCTGTGTGACCCTGGGCAAGTCACTTAACCCCAATTGCCTAAAAATAATTAAAAAAAAAAAAGAGGACCCTCCTATCTTCATAGCCTCACAGTTCCCAAGGGAAAAGAATGCCATCACCTTGTTCCTCTGCTTCAGGAGGAGTTACTACACCTTTCCCCTTTTGTGCCATGCCCTTTTCTGTTTTCTCCTCCTCCTTTTGTTGTACTGTCATAAATATGCAAACTTCTATAAGGACTGTGAACTCTTTGGGTTCCACATGCATGTTCATTTCTCTTGTAATAAACTTGGTTTTCACATAAGTCTCTTGATGTTGTGATTGCCTGTTGACACTAGGCCCAGCACTCTATGTACTATGTGCCACCAGCTACCTCTAAGAAGAAGGAAAAGAAATGTTCTTATGATTCATAATCATGTGAGCAATTTAAATGCAAAAAATGTACACCACAAAAAGGCTGTAGTAAATGTTAGACTGCCAAATTTCAGTCTTATTAATGATAAGAACCATATATCTCACATAATTCTACGTAGTGGTAAGTACTAAATGAATACTTCAATGATTAAACTGAATTCCCTCTCTTAAAACATTTGAATGTTAATTATTTTTATACTACTAATTGATGCATAGGGAACAATAATCAGCTCATCATTTAATATGCTTATTTTGTTTATTTTAAAGGAGAGAATGGCTACTTTTAAAAGAAATCTCAGACAAGAATTGGTTTCCCAATTTCACTCTTTAGCTGCTGAAGGAAACATCAGCAAGTTACCAGTATTGCTCAGTCAATATCCATTTCTTATAAATGAAACTTCTGAAAATGGTTGGACTGCCCTAATGTATGCTGCAAGAAACGGGCATCCACATATTGTTCAGTTTCTACTGGAAAAGGGGTAAGCATAGTAGCAAATAGTTTTGCATTAAAATAGATTGCAGCCATATTTTTTTCTTGTTAAAAATTGTTTAAAATATCCTATCAATACATTCATATAAAAACAGTTTTCCCATAATACTTTTAACATTTGCTGCTATATTACTGAAAAATAAAACCAAAAAAATGTTTTAGTATAATTGTTCAGAAAGAAAAAGGTATTCAGAACATAGTGATAAAAATAATAACAGCTTACATTTATATAGTACCTACAATGTATAAAGTGACTTAGCATTTTACAATTATTTTCTCACTCGAGTCTCACAACAACCCTGGGAGGGAGTTACTATTATTATCCCCATTTTGCAGATGAGGAAACTGAGGCAGACAGGGTTAAGTGACTTTCCCAGAGTCACACAGCTAGCAACTGTCTGAGGCCAGATTGGATCACAGCACTTTATGCACTGTGCCTAGCTGCATTCCAGTGTAACGGAGGAATACTTTTCACATCCTTTTAGTTTTTAATATTTAATACCTAGGGTAGAACAAAACATAGGAAAATGTTCTGGAATATATGCCAAGATTTTCCAGATTTTCTGAGGTGCTTTCTTTGGAATAATCTTTAATCAGTCAATCAGCATACTTAGTAAGTGCCTGATATATGACAGATATTTTGCTGGTGACTAGAGATAGAAAGATAAAAATCAGAGTCCCTACCCTCAAGAAGCTTTTGTCTTAGGAGATAACATGTATACAGTTAAGTATAATAAATATAAATACAAGTTCATTTCAAGAGTAGAAAAACTAACAACCATGAGGATCAGGGAATTCCTCATGTAGGCCATGATACTGGAACTTAGCTTTGAAGGGAACTGTAGATTCTAAGAAGCACAGATAAGGAAGGAATGCATTCTACACATGCAGGATAGCTTATGCAAAGGTGCAAAAGTCCAGGATGTAGAGTTTATATAGGACCTGGAGGTAATGTAGCAAACAACAAATTAAAACACACTCACATAAATCTTTATGGAATTCTGGAGCAAAGTACAAAAGAATACTTGTGTTTTATGTACTTAGTACTTAAGCAATTCTCTGGGAAATTATACATGTATGATATTTTAAAGTTTTATTCCTATGTTAATGCTTTTTAAAAATTTCCCCAGTATAGCAACTAGTCTCTAATTATTAAATAAATACAGAAGGATAAGATGGATGCTGAAAACTTATTGTTATGTGAGTGGATAAAAATATTATACTTACTATTTTCCCTCCCAATTCTTTTTTCCTTTCTATAGCTGTGACAGGTCCGTTGTCAATAGATCAAACCAGACTGCACTGGATATTGCTAAGTTCTGGGGCTATAAGCATGTAGCTACCTTACTCTCTAATGCTATGAGTGTACAGAAACCATTTTTCCCGCTCGATAAAATGGAGAAATATGAAAATTATTTTAGCACGACGCTCCTAGACAGGAAGAGCGAGAAAAGAACAAATTTGACATGGCTATCAATTAAACAAAAGCATCCAGACACAGTCTATATCCTTTTCTCAGATTTAAGTCCATTGGTTACATTGACTGGCCAACAGCCAGAAGTGAAGCTTTGTCGCTTGAACTATATAGATATACAAGATTATTTAACCAATGATAATGTTATCTTAGTTTTTCTTGGGGTAGAACTTGGAATTAAAAAAGAATTGATTAACAAGATGATTGGGGAAGACCCAAACAAGGAGGAAGAGGATGGGTTGGTTGCTTGGTTTGCCCTTGCTATAGATACCATCACTGCTAGAGAGTTTAAACAAAGATATGAAGACTGTTACTTCCTTCATCCTCCAATGCCGGCTCTCCTACAGTTGAAAGAAAAAGAAGCTGGTAAGATACAAATTTTACCTCATCATTTGGGGTGATTGGTCTGGTTATTAGAAGAAAACAGGGTTAGGTTACTCTGCAGCTCCTAGAAGAGGATCTCATGTAAGCCCTGCACCATTTGTGCCTGGCAGTAACATAAGAAAATCTTTATTGAAGGTTTCCTAGATATATGAACTAACTGAAAAAATCTTTAGTTATTCCTGTCTTGAAGAGCCCTAAAAAAGGTTTATGTGGTTAATTTCAGGTGGCTTCTGTGTCCATGTTGCTCACCAGGATTGTTTGTTTACAAAGGTTATACAAAAGTTGAATATTTGTAATTTGGAAACTGCTTATATAGTAGAACCTATATCAAATTCAGCTCATTACTATACAGATAAAGTTGTTTTGGTCAAAACTGTTTCCTGAAATGTAAAAATCATACAAAGTAAAAACCTTGTGTAATACGGTTAGCCTGTGAAACTATGAGTACCATTTGCTTAACACTAGGGCTATAAGAAGGTTCAGTTTGTTGGGTCAGAATGAAGATAAGGTCTAATTTTCTTTCCTTACCTTTATTTGAGAAAGAAATTAACTTATATTAGATGAGAAAATGCAGACCCAAAAAGACATATTATCTTTTTTTGGGAAAGGTGAGGCAGTTGGGGTTAAGTGACTTGCCCATGGTCACACAGCTAGTAAGTGTCAAGTGTCTGAGGCCAGATTTGAGCTCAGGTCCTCCTGACTCCAAGGCTGGAGCTCTATCCACTGTGCCACCTAGCTGCTCCTACATATTATCTTTGTATTAGTCATAGGTACGTTTTTGTCCTTTAGAAATGCTTTATAATTTCCCCTATGAGTACTTATATTATGTCTTTAAGGGGTAGTAGCTCAAGCAAGATCTGTTCTTGCCTGGCATAGCCGATATAAGTTTTGTCCAACATGTGGAAGTGCAACTAAAATTGAAGAATGTGGCTATAAAAGGGTATGTTTAAAAGAAGATTGTCCCAGCCTTCAAGGAGTTCACAATACATCCTACCCAAGAGTTGGTAAGCCTTTCTTCTTACATTAAAATTTTGAATATTTCCTTTGCAGAAGTATGGGGGATTATGTATGTGATATTGCAGATACTGTTAGACATAATTGATATATTGATTGGTGTTGCTATAATGCTTCTTTTTCCCTTTCTAATTTTTGTTACAAAGCTTGAATGGGGTAGGGGAAGAGATATATTGGAAAATATAGATGATGTAAAACAGAATTTATTATTAGAAATAAGATTAAAAACACTTTGGCTAGCTAGTATCATTATAAGAATAAATCATCCAGTTAGGCAAGTTTATTGTATCATAGAATGTTAGAACAAGAACAAACTTCAGAGTGCATCTCTTTATCTCTCCATTTATAGATCAAAAGCAATTGAAGGACCTTGAAACCACAGAAATAAATGTTTAGGTGACTTGATTAAGGTCATACAAGCTAGTTAGTGGCAAAAAGCCAAGACCGGCATACTTCAGAGTCCCACTACTTTATCTTTATGTGGTATCTTTTATCATATACATAGAATGTAAGAAGTTTTACCAGTAGTATGTAGTATCTTTTATTGAGTTAGGTAATTTCTGATGGCACCCTTAGTTAAGAAGGGAAAGATGGGAAATTTAAGTGCCAAATCTTTATTTTAACCATGAATTAAAGACCTTTCTAAAAAGTTATATACTTCTCTGCCAAATTAAACGGAGGATACTGAACATAGTTTAACTTTTTCTTATTAATTCAAGATAATCATTATGAACCACCAGTTATTGTGCCAAAATAGGATGATGTCATCTGGGTCTGTTGAAGTATGTGTTGCTTGTACACCAAATGACCCGAGATTGCTGTACTTTTTGAATTCTTATATCTGAAGCAGTATAGTGTGATAAATAGAAAGCTGTAGCCTTGGAATCAGGAAGACCTGGTTTTAAGTACTCTTTCAGCCATATGCTATCTCAGTGACCCTAGGCAAGTCACTTAACTTGTTAGTATTCTAGACAACTCTTTAAGACTATAAGTTTTGTGTAAGTACCAACCTGCAACAGTAGTACCTCTTCATATGGTAGTACTTGGGAAATCACAAGTCTAGTGTCTATCTCTATCCATCACCTATAATATTTCTGCTTCTTTTGTTGTCTAACTGCCAGTTACTTCTTGCTGCCAGCAGTGTACCACTTGCTAACAATTCTTTTTCCACTTCCTAATATGCTACTTCAGATCTGCTTTTGATTTACAAAGCAGCCCAAAGCTTGTTAGAATGTAAATAAGGTGGAAAAAAAGAAATATAAATATTTAAAAACAACTATTCTGCATGAAAACTTGAGTAAATGTGCATGAGTAAATGAACAAGCTTTAGGGATTTCTTTCAAATTATTTATTTTGACTCCTAAAAAACCTTTTATTTTCTTACTTGCTGGTTGTTAGCTGTGGAGTTTGCTGAAGTTGAGTCCTAGGATAGATGAGTTGTTTTTTTGTTTGTTTGTTTGTTTTAGTGCTTATTAAATTTCTTAAATGTCTGAGGTAAACTTAATGTTATGTCATGTTAGATTTTAAAGAATATTTTTACTTCAGTTACCTTCTAGGTGATGTAAAACCCTAGAGAGCTGTCTGCCAAACTCTTACATCATATATGCTAGAAACATTTTGTTTCTGGTAACTTCTAGTTTCTAGTAACTATCGAGACAACTTGAAATAGTGGGTAGAGTGATGGACTTGGAGTCTTGAAGACTTGGGTTCAAATCCCACCTCTGATACTTACCAATTGAGTAACCATGGACAAGTCTCTTAAACTCAGAGCTTCAATTTCGTCATCTGTAAAATAGAGACTATAATACCTCAGTAATGTGGTAAGACTCCAATGAGATAATATGTGTGAAACTTTTTACAGATTTCAAAGCGCTACGTAAATGTCAGTTACTATTCTTGTAATTATCCTACTATGCAGAGGCATTTTTTAAGTTGTGAAAACATCTTCCTCAGCTCTCATTTATTTATTCTAGATCCAGTAGTAATCATGCAAGTTCTTCATCCTGATGGGAACAAGTGCCTTTTAGGCAGGCAGAAAAGATTCCCTCCTGGAATGTTTACATGCCTTGCTGGATTCATTGAACCTGGTAAGACTTCTAGAAAAAAGGATTTTTTTTAACAAGTATTTAAACTGTTAAGTGAGTTTTTTAAGCTCTAGTTATCACAAGCTAGGATACTTGAAATATTTTTATATTAATATATTTTAAAATTTATACCTTCCATATTTTGGTAAAATCTTTTCATTTATCTTCTTAGTAATTCCTATTTGCAAATTCATGTCTATATATGCATCTAATATGCATCTAATAGATATGTGTTGAAAGAAAAGGCTACCATAATAACCAGGTTTCAAAAATACTTTCATAATCATAATCATCTTCTTCAGGCATTAATTTAATTATATTTAGAGGTACTCAGATATACTCCAGCCTAGTAGAAAGGGTTTTGATCTGAAGAGAACAAATTTGGTTACCTAGAAGCACATACAATTAAGGGATTTAGGTAATTTCTGAATTCATTCCTAATATCATTGTTTTGTAAGATTGAAATTATTTATGTCAAATGTTACAATACGCCAGGGAACTCTTAAGGTTTTCTTAAAGGTCTCTCTTTCCCATAGTACTCTTGGTGCTATATATAGAATTTTCTGTTACAGCTCACTCTGATGAAATGCATGCAATTAGATCTTGTAACACTTGTACTGGTGTACCCTGTTATACGTAGTAGACACATTCCTAAAAAGTTTGGGTAAAATTGAATTATTTTTATAGGAGACCATGCTACTTAAAAAAATCTTATTGTTGCTTTTTTTTTGGTCAAAACAAAATACTATTTCCTGATTTATCTTTTCTATAAACATTTTTTTCATGTTAGATTTGCCTAAAATGAATTGCTTTATATTCTATAATGTAGCTTCTAGCAAGTATGACGGGAAGTTCAAACCCTAAAAATCTTATATCAGTACTTTATAATCTCATTGATTTGGGTACTCTCTCCTATAGTGTGGATCACAACCAGAGCTATTCTTGGGTAGGTATTCTCCCCTCTCCACCGAGGTCTACCAGTCTATCAGCTATACTGCAAAACTGTATGACTACTCCAACTACTAAATCTGACCACAAACTACTTCTGATGTCCAGTTGTTCATTCCTTTTCTGGGACCTACTTTTCCCCTGTCTGCTGTCTTCCTGTTCTTTTCCTTTTCCCAAAGTTAGAGGAGAAGTGTCAAGGATCAGGAGTCATTAGCTTTGCCCTGTAATCATGGGCCAAATTCTCTGTCATACAAGACACCCTTTGTCCTAGTACCCAACCGGGGGCACATTTCTCTTTAGTAATGAACACCTGGGATAAACAGCATGCAATAGGCAAGGTGGGATATTAGGCTTCCCCACACTTAGGTAAGCCCTTTTCTTTCCCTGTCTAATTTCTCCCAATATTCTAGAATTTTTAGTTAACACTCTCATTAACACTCTCATTACAACCCATCCATTCCTTCTCATCTTATGCAACTCTTAGCCATTCCTTCCCATACATCTTCCACTGGAGGTCTACTCAACTTCTTGAAGACCTTCTAGATCTCTTGACATTGATTAGATATCATTGGAGCATATAGGCTGTCCACTGGTTACTTTTACTCCAAACATGATGGGCCCGACTCCATTTCTAACTATTCATCCATCTGCTGGTAATACTTTATGCTACTTCTCCTTTGTAATTCTTCATTAGTGATATATTATAGCCCATTCATGCCCACCATGTACTTTTTCAGTTACCTTCTAGGTGATGCAAAACTTAATTCTTAAGAATCTAGGAATATTTATACTACACTAATTGGTTGCTGCCTTGTAAACCTATTTAGTTTTAATTGCTTCTCACTATATTTTGTTTTTATCCTTAAAAACTACCTGAGGTCTCCCTTTCTCTCGCCAGTAATAACTTGACCCTGGGTTCAAAATATCCCATATACCCCAAGGTCACAGATAAGATCTTTCACATCCTCCTCGTTAGCAAATCTTAAGTAGATAGACATTCAAATCCTGTGTACTTCCTTCCCCTCAAATTGTGTAGTGTGCAAAGATCCCAAACCCTAAATCTAGAAGTAGATGTATAAAGTGAAATCTAAATTTCCCACCTGTAACTACCTTGGAAGCTCCCCTCATCCTCCCCGACCCCTAGCAAAAGAAAGGGAGCATCCCTAGCACATTTCAGAGATGGGTCTTTTTCCTGTACAAAGGGGGAAAGTGGGAAAGCCATTTAGGAACTGCCCAGTATCCATGCAGACTTGGAAAAGATAGCAGTACCCCTCCTGTCTCTAGCCTTCCTTTGTAAAACATCCTTTAATAACTCTCACTGGCACCCATATTTTTAATAGGAGGAAGGGGAAGATCTCCTTTTCTCTTCCCTATCATGATAGCTAAAATGATGTAAAAATAATGATTTTCACTAGCAATAGTTTTTGCAAATGATAAAAAATTTATAATTAAATTAGATAAAGAATATGGCATTTCCAGTCATTGAGATAACGCACACACATCCATTCACATATATATGTAGGTAGGTTGGTAAGTATATGTATATACATATACATACATAGATATGCACCATGCATACACACATATATAGTGATTATCTATGAGACTACTATCTTTATCATTGGGAAAGGAACTTTCCATTTTACCATTTTAATGCCTTGTGGATAGGTTGACAAAAGTTCTTTTCTTGAATGCCAATCTAGTTTTAGACTTCTTTTTCCTGACTTTTTATTGTAGGCTACTGTAGATAACATTCAAAGTGATTTCCTGTCTTCTGAGTAATTCAGAAGACAAAATACAATTCTTGCTGAAGGCATTTTCCTCAGCCACTTGTTCTTTGCACCATTTGATTAGGGGAGACAATAGAAGATGCTGTTCGAAGAGAAGTAGAAGAGGAAAGTGGAATCAAAGTTGGCAGCGTTCAGTACATCTCTTGTCAGCCGTGGCCAATGCCCTCTTCCTTAATGATTGGTTGCTTGGCTGTTGCTATGTCTACAGAAATTAAAGTTGACAAGAATGAGATAGATGATGCTCGCTGGTTCACTAAAGAACAGGTAAAGTTCAATTTAATTTCTCTCTCCTCTTGATTGTTCTCTGATTGTATCAGTTTTTGAATGAAGTAGGTAGGCTTTTATTTTTTCCAGCAAGTTAATTCAGTGTTTGTATTAATTCACATGGTTCACTGATAACATTGTAATTGTAAATTACACATGGTAGTAGAAATATGTCCACTACCAACTCATTGTTTGAAGTTCTCAGTAAGCAGCATCTTTTTGAGGACAGTGATTGTCTTATTTTATAAATAAGTGCCACTTCCTTGGTCCTCCTTAAGTGTATATTTAATAGACTTGAAAATGCAGGATAAATATTTTTCAAATGAGAATTAAAGGAGAAATGACATTTTCCTACATAGACTTGTGTTTATCTCATGGCTTAACAATTCAAGTTGCCGGTAGAACAACTTAAGTTGCCTTTGCCTTTAAAAAAAAAAAAAGAGGCATTTCAGAATTTCTGATATATTGAAACCTAGTTTAAAAAAGGGGACCACATTATGAAGGAACACTCAAGAAAACTTTTGAAAGTTCTATTCCTAATAGTTAAAATAATAGGAAATGAACTACTCTGTTTACCTTTGCACCATAAGCATTTAGGCAAAAACTTTATTAAAAAAAAAACTAATCTATTAAACACTGAATCATTTTCTCTGGCTGTCTGAAACTCATTTTAGATTTGCCTAAATAAATTAATGTGGAAACAGCTTTTGTGATTTAAAATATCTCACCCTACAAAGAAGTGAGCTATAATTTCCCAAAAGTTTATAAAAGGGGTTCTGCTTCATTAATTTCTGCTCAGGTTTGAAATAAAATATAGAATCACAGAACTTCATAATAGAAAGGATCCTGAGAAGTCATTTAATCTTGCCTTCTGCCCAGTCATGAATCCTTTTCATGGTATCCTCAACAAGTATTTGCCCCTCAATTTGTAGAATTACAAATAGCAGATACCCTTTATAAGCTACTATAAAATTCCTCTCTCTCTCCTTCATTCAGTTCTTTATCACCTTTATGCTTACTCTTGTGACTAAGTCTCTAATTACAGAGACAGTTTTTCTGTTTTCTGAATTGGATTGTTTCTACTTGTCAATATCCCTTCAAAAGATGGCACTAAAAATTGAATACAGTACTCCAAAAGTGACTTGATGATCTTGATCCCTTATTCTGGATCTTAGAATTCTGTTACTGAACACAACCCAAGATTGAGGAAGAATTTTGGCCAGCACACGTTTTGAGTTGGCAAGTCACTAAAAACCCCAGGTCTCTTTCATAGGAACCGTTATATGGCTTTAGCTTCTTAATCCTATACTTATACAGTTTATTTTTTGAACATATATGCACTTCTTTACATTTATTCTTGTTAATTTAATTTCAGCAAATTCTACCTTTTGTTCTAATTTTTATTACACCCAGCCCGATCCTTTCGTCTTATATATTATTCGTTCCTTCCCTGCTTTATTTCCTCCACAGATTTCAAAAGTGTTCCCACTTTGTATTTGTAGTCAAATTCCATTTCTGTTCTTTACCCCTTCTCCTGTCTATACTTTAGTTTCCTCACCTGTAAAGTAAAGGAATTGTACCAAATTACTTCCCAGATCCTTTCTAGTTCTAAATCTATATATCCCACAGCGTCTAGGATTGAGGAGCTCACAACTTCATAAAGTAATCCGTTCCATTCTCAGAAACCTAAATAGTAAGTCATATAAGATAAGAGTTGGCAGGACCTCAGAGACCATCTAATCCAATTTACACCTGACCATGAATCCCTTTGACCAAAAAAGAAAAAGTTAGGATGTTCTTTTTATACTGAGCCAAAATTATTGCCCTCAAACTTTTGCACATTCATCCCAGTTCTTATCTCTGGAGCCACTTCAGGTAAATCTAATCCCTCTTGCATGGAAAATCCATCAAAGTTGCTATCTATGTCCCATTCCTACAGCTGAACATCTCCAGTTCTTTTTTTCCACCTGACCCTAAAATGACATGGTTTTGAATCCTCCCTTAGAAAATATTGTCCAGATATCTTTCTTAGTATATTTGCTTTTCCAGGGGTTCATTTTATAATAGATGCCTGCTTCTAGGCTTGGGAAAAACTGAGTCACTAGCCTAATGGAGCAATTAAATATTGCTGTTACTATAATATAGTCATCATATTTCATCCAAAGTTGATGAAATTATTTAATTATTAAAAGCTCTTACATAGTCATATAGTAGTGATATAGTAAATATATCACTACTATATCTTATCTAAAAATCTTATATAGTAATATATAGTGATATAGTAAAAAGTGAGAGGTATTATTTAAGTCTGATCTTGTTGAAATTCAAACACAATGTATTTTTGTATATTTGTTTTAGGTTATGGATGTTCTCACAAAAGGAAACCAACAGTTGTTCTTTGTGCCACCAAGCAGAGCTATTGCACACCAGCTAATCAAACACTGGATTGGAATGAATTCTAACCTTTAAATTCGGGAACCTGGCTTTGCAGCACATTATTTTGCTTCTGATTATTGATTAATCTTAAGTCAATTAGAAAGATTTGATGATCTTCCAAAGCGTCAAAACACATGATTCATTGTGGCTTTTGGGAATCTTATCTGAGTGTTATCCATCTTAGGAGCAGAAAACAGAATTAATTTCTATGTAAGTCATACAATTACCTCTTTCTAGTGAAAGATGTTTTCCTTGTAGTAAAGAAACGTGACTTTTAGGTCATGAGAATAAAGATAAAGGATTCAAAAACTAAATTCTAATCTTGGCTATTCTCACATTTCTTTTTAGTCTTAGATATATTTAAAATGCATTTCATTTCTTTATCTCAGAAATGAGAATATACTGGAGATGATTTTCAGTGGGAAATAGTTTATTTTACGTTTTCATCTTTTTTTACCGTAAAATGCCTTGCATTGTCATCAGATTTTCACCTAATTATTCATCAGATTGGCCCCACACATACTCATGCACATGAAAATTCATTTTAATAGTAAAATTTGTTGTTAATATTTACTAGTTTGGTCTCGTCTAACCATTTTTATAGACTAAGAATAACCGGTGTTGCTAATGGTCCCGTAGTGCCATGTTATCTTTCAAGAAGGGTTATTCAGAAGCATAACTGTGTAGAACATAATTCAAATCTTGAAGTGAACTGAGGGACACAGGTGTCCCTAGGAGGGAAATGCTTTATATGAAAATGATTTCAAATAAAGTTCTTGACAAATTGGTCTGTATAATAAAAAGGTACATAGGTATTTGGGTGAGTGTTATAAGATGTTCCCATTAGTTGGAAAAAATCATAAAAAGCATATTTATGAAAATACACATTTCAACTATTTAAAAGCATTCTAAAGATGTGTTTACACATAAATATATTTTAATATCTATTTGGGAGACTTCATAGAATTTAGAGTTGGAAGAGACATAGTAATCTCATCAGACCTCTTCATTTTACAAATGTAGAAACTAAGATCTAAAGAAGGAAAGTAACATGCTCAATGTCACATAGATAGCGAGTGGCTATCTAGTATTTGATCCCAAGTTCTTAGACTGATTCACCGTTCTTTCTAAAATATCATGTTGACTTCTGATGCTGCAATATTGTAATAGAATACATTTTTACACTTTTAAATTTAGATGTTATGCCTCATCTTAAAGTACAACACTAAATACATTTTGAAATTGTTTTATAAATCAATTTAGAAAAATGCAGATTTTAAATCACAGGATGTGACTTCCCTTTCAAGATCTAGAAAAGAGACTTTAGAAAATAACTAATCCCAAACCAAGAGAAATTAAGTGACTTAACTTGATGATGAAGCTGGGACTAAATCCAGGACTATGGAAATTTCTAGAATACCTTGATGATATTTTATACTTGGTGCCTATTATGGAGAAGATATACAGACTAAACACCCAAAGAACAGATGTCCAAAAATTAAAATGGAATTCCCTTCTCTCCAAAATCAAAATACAATTTTCTAAATTTTAGTTATTTATAGCACACAATCTAAATAAGAGCTTTTTCAGAAAAAAAAATAATTATTAGCATTGTTTGTTTTAATAATTGATATAAAATTTTAACATAAGTTTAAATCTAAATTAAAACTTACACAGTACATTCAATGCCTATTAAAGATAAACATATAGGAAATGATTTGCCTTTACTATAAATTATAGTGAATAGAATTAAATTTTCCTTCCAAATAGTAAGTTCTGAAAATAAACTTATATTTTAACTGATATTTTTAATATGTGCAGATTCTAAAGGTATTTGCTGGAAATTATGATTTCCGTAAAGTTTACTTAAGAATGTTAAACAGCGTAAGTTAATTATTTTAAAGATACAATTATAAAATTACAAATTTGGGGATATTTTCTCAGGGAAAATAAATATCTGAGTAATTTTTATAATTATTCTTCTGTTGTCCACCTCTGAGGGGTGAAAATCCAAATATAAAAAAGAGCAATGTAGCCAATTTAAAAAGGAGGAGGCTGTGTAAGTACCATATATGTATTGTTTTAAATGTATGTGTTAATATATTAAAATACTTACTCATACATTTCCCTTTTGTGTAGTTTTTTTCCAAATCTGCTGACAGATTGCAAAACTGAAAATAAATTTTAAAATGAAATTTTATCCATTCATTCAACACATTTATTGAATCCTTGCTACATAGTAGGTACTTGTGCTTTGGAAAATACAGTTTATTATTCTTCATATACTTTGGGAGTTTGTGTTAAAAAATAGTAGCCTTAAAAAGAATTTTCCTTGGTAGAATGAACTTCAGGATATTCATTTTTTTTCTAAATTTTCTATATTACAATAGCAGCTCAGTTGTTTCTGAACCTTAAGGAGAATATTACACATTCATCATAGTATGTATTTTTTATCTTGTCCAGTTTTTGCATTTTGACAGATGCATTTTATTGGTATATTTGGAAAAATGGGAAAAGTAGGTAGGGGTGGTGAATGTATGATTGTGTCTAAACCTAACTCTTTTTTATTATTTTAAAATAGTAAAAAAAAAATGCACCAAATAAGGTAAAACTAAATTAGTGGAAGGAAAGAGGTCCTCATATGAGAAGGAAACCTTTCAGAAAATCTAGTAGAGATACCATAAAAATGAATAAACGAAAGAGAAGCCCTGATACAATGATTAACTATTCTGGGGTATAAATAAGAGAGAACTCTTGAGAAGAAAGGAATACTACCAGAATCCCAGAAATGATAAAAGGAATGACCCTAAGGTTCACCAAAGTATTATAATGAGAAATTCATTGAGAGGAAAATATAAGGTTATAAAAAATTTTTGATAGTTTAGAATAATGATTGTCAAAGTGTGGCCTAAGGGTCCCTAAGACCTTTTCAGGGAGTTCATGAGGTAAAAACTTTTCATACTATTACTAAGATATTTTAATTTCCAGCATGGTAAATATCAATAGATATGAGCAAAAACTCTTCAGAGAGTGAAGTCATCAATTTTTAAGAGTATAAAGGGATCCAGAGACCAAAATATTTGAGAACCACTGGTTTAAAACAGTGGGATGTTGTAGAAAACATGGGCACTGAAAAAGTTGCGAAATAGCACCAAAATATTGGAACAACAAATGTAACAAAATCTAAAGGCAGCAAAATTGGAAGAATACTTAAGATCTCTGCAAACCAAAATAACTCACCTTGAAAACAAAACAGTCTGAGAATTATTGCATAAAAATGTGATAGTCTGAATATCAGGAATTCATAAGACAATTTCCTGGAAATGTTGGAAACTGTTCAATAGACAATAGTGAAAATAGTATCCAATAGAATACGCAGGATGTATCAAATAGGAATCTAAATTTAAC
This sequence comes from Vombatus ursinus, assembly GCF_900497805.2. Taxonomy (NCBI): domain Eukaryota; kingdom Metazoa; phylum Chordata; class Mammalia; order Diprotodontia; family Vombatidae; genus Vombatus; species Vombatus ursinus. The sequence goes on along the minus strand of NW_020954570.1, from coordinate 1,726,901 downwards.
TCAGAAATGTAGTCACCAACTTCTAGAGCTTCATTATCATAGAGAATCTTGCTAGCAACCAAGAAGAGGCAATTCATATACAAGAAATGAAAGAAAATACTGAATAGAAAGCAGTTTGTAGCTCAAAATAATATATCTTACAAAGGCGAGAATAGTTGAAAAGTGATGAATCTTTTATGGGATCACAATTTCAATCATTAATGAAAATAGACATGAGTAAGAACTTTTAAATGAAAATTCAGCAAACAAAGGAAAGTTAATAAACCCAGATAACATGAAAAGGCTTAAATGATGAGTCAGTGTTTACAACAGAAGAGGAAAAAAGACGACAGACAAAAGTCCCACCTTGATTGGGAGCTGAGACAACAAAGAATGGAGTAATGGGGTCATAATAAGGGGGTAATGATAATCCCTTAGAAAGAGACTTGGATGAGTTCATTACATAGGAGTCCTTGATTCCTCATGAGGCTCTCATTTCACATATTGGTTGCCAGATCTTATTTCTATGTCTGCATCTTTCACATCTCTCCACTCTTAATGCCACCACCTTAAACAAGTCTAAGTAGACTTCCAGTTTTCAGTCTCTCCCCACTCCAGCCTCTATCTTCCACATAGCTGCCAAATCAATGTTCCTAAAATATAAATCTGACCATTTCACTCAATAAACTCAAGTGCCTCTCATTGCTTCCAGGATCAAATATAAGCCCGGAGCTCTGTTTAGCACTTAAAGCTTTTCCTAAGCTTCCAAACTATTTTTCCATCCTCATTGTATAATACTGAACTTCATACACACTATCATCTAGCCAGATTGGCCTTCTTATTCATCACACACAGCATCACACACATGCGGAATTAAACTGACTCAGAATCTCTCAGAATCTCTTTGTGGTTGTTGGGTCGTCTCAGTTGTATCCAACTCTCCATGACCCTATTTGAGGTTTTCTTGGCAGAAATACTGGAGTGGTTTGCCATTTCCTTTCTAGATCATTTTACAGATGAAGAACTGAGGCAAACAGGGCTAACTGACTTGCCAAGGGTCATACAGCTAAGTTATCTGGGGCTAGTTTTGAATTCAGGTCCTTGACTCCAGGGCCAGTGCCCTATCCACTGCACCACCTACCTGACCCACAGAATCCTTAGTTTTCCTCAAGGCTCAGCTCAAATACTACCTTCCACATTAGGCCCTTCTGCTCAATAGCCTTATGTATTTTTAATATACTAAATAAGTATGTTACCTCCTTTGGCTAGATTGTAAGCTCCTTGAAGGTAAGGACTGTTTTTGCTTTTGTCTTCATATCCCTAGCACTTAATACCGTGTCTGGGACATAGTAAATACTTAATAAAAGCTTATTAAATAAATGAAATAAAGAAAGAAGAAAGGATAAGATATACCACAGTAAATTCCAAGTAGATAAATTATCTTAACATTAAAACTACTACCATTAAAAAAAAAAAAGAGGAGCATGTAAGTTTGTTTTCTCAGCTGTGAACAAGGAAGACTTTATAACTAGACATGGTTACGAAAGACATGAAATGTAATTGTGGTTGTATAAAATTTTAAGAGTTTTACAAAAAAAAATGAAACAACAAATGAAAGAATATGGGGGAAGGGGAATCTGCATTAAATATCTCAGATAAAAATATAAAGGGAAATGACACAAATCTGTAAGATCAAGATCCATTCTCCAGTAGGCAAATGAACAAAGGGATATTAACAAAAGTTGTTAAAAGTCCAAATATCAACAACTATCTGAAAAAAGGTCCAAAAAATCCTAATCAGTTAAAAAAAACATATTACTTCACATACACCAAATTGGCAATGATAATAGAAAGCCTGTAAAATTCAGTATTGGAGAAGTTGTCAGAAGATCAAAAAGGTTTGATAGTTCATTGATTGGTGAAAGATCTGTAAATTGATCCAACTATTCTAGAAAACAAGTTGAAATTATTTAAGAAATAATATGAAACTATGTATACCTTTTAACCTAGATATCCTATTATAAGACATGTAGAAAAGATTCCAATGCTCAGAAGTATTCACAGAAGCATTATTTTTAATAGGAGAATTTAGAAAAAGAATATGTGCCTACAATTGAGGAATGACTGATTAAATTGTGGTATATGAACACAATGGAACATTATGAAAAATTGAGAGAAACACAGGAAGGCTTCTCTCCATCTAAAATAAAGATAGCACTAAATTACAACACAGTTCAGGTCAAATACAATGGACAGTTGGGTACACTAAATCTCAAAATCTTGCTGTGTAGTGACACCTGCTAGTTACATATAAATATCAGCATTTTACAGATTAGGAATCAAAGCTCAGAAAAATTAAATGATTTGCTCAGTCATGCAACAAATATTTGAGTTAAGAGTCAAAGTTCCTCTTACTCCAGATATTCTGCATTCTGGGCAAGTTACAACTTCTGTTTCCCTCAGTTTCCTCAGCTACAAAATGGGGATAATAAAAAACCTACATGCAGGGTTGTGGTAAAGATCAAATGAGGTCATATTTGTAAAATGCTAAACACAATGCCTAGCAAAAAGAAGGGGCTTACTAAATGCTAACTGCTGCTACTGCTACTACTGCCGCTGCTGCTATTGCTGTTACTATTGCTACTATTACTACTATTATTATCCCTCCCCCTCTCCTCACTACACACAAACACAAAGTGGGAAATAAGACTAGTGTTCACATATCTGATTGCTTGGGTCACCTCTGTCAGGTAAACTTCCAAAGCTCCAAGAACTTCTCACCTAGGTACAGGATCTTAATCCTATGCTAAATCCAAATTTGGGCTGGGCCTCATCCACCCTTAGCACCAAGGTCTCACCTGCATGTGGTCTGCATGATGGTAGTAGAGGGGACAGATGGATGAGTAGGTAAAAATGTCATACCTCCCCCTGCCTCCCATTATAGCCAACCAGAACATGCCATGCATAGCCTAGCTAATACTTAATTAGCAAGAATTATTGACCATCTCCTTATATTACCTTCTTTCCTCTGCTTTCATGACACTGCTTATTCCTGGTTCTCCTCCTACCTGTATACTCCTCGGTCTCTTTGTTGAATGTCATCCACGTCCTAGCCCAGGGGTGAGGAACCTGAGGCCTCAGGGCCACATGTGGCCCTCTGGGTCCTCAGGTGTAGCCCTTTGACTGACTCCAAACTTCACAGAACAAATCCCCTTGATAAAAGAATTTGTCTGTAAAACTTGGACTCAGTCAAAAGGCAGCACCCAAGGACTTAGAAGTCCAGCCCCTTATTATAGGAGTTTCTAAAGATGCTGTCCCAAGGTCTCTTCTCTCCATTGACCCTTTCTCTTTATGATCTCATCAGTATCCATAGGTTCAATCATCATCTATATGCAGATAACTCCCAGATCTGTATATTCAGTCCTAAACTCTCTCTTGACCTCCAGTCCTGCATTACCACAATTTGTTAGATATCTCTTAGGAGCAGAAAACAGAGTTAATTTCTATGTAAGTCATACAATTGCCTCTCTCTAATGAAAGATGTTTTCCTTGTAGTAAAGAAGCATGACTTTTAGGTCATGAGAATAAAGATAAAGGATTCACCCAAGTTCACAACCTCAACATCTTCAACCTTTCCCTTTCAAATGAGACAATATTTGTAAAGTATTTAGGGTAGTATCTGCCACAAACTAAGCATCCATCCTTTCCCTTACCTGCTATAATCTAATTAGAATCTTGTCAGTTATCCTTCCACATCTCCAAAGGCACCATCTCTCCATTCTCATGGCCACCACCCTGGTTCAGGCCCTCATCACTTCTCATATGGATTTCATGAAATAACCTAAGTGGATTCCTGGTTTCCAGTCCCTCCCTTTTCCATTGCATTCTCCACACAGATGACAAAATAATGTTTTCTGAAGCACATGTCTGACTACATTGGTCTCCTGTTCAAAAAGCCCCAGTGGCTCCCCATTGTCTGTAGAATAAAACACAAAGTGCCCTTCACAGTGTGGTCCCTGACTACCTCTCCAGGCTTGTGGCACATCACTCCTCTTCACTGATCTCTATGATCTAGCCAAAGTGACCAGTCTGCTGTTTCCAGAACTCAGCATTCCATCTCTAGCTCTATGCCATCCCTGGGCTGCCCCCATACCTAGCCTGCACCCTGCCTGGGCAGCTTAAATTCCTTAGATTCTCTTAGGGCTCAGCTTATCTGCTACCTCCTAACAGAAATGTTTTCTGGTCCAAATCAAAAGGATTATGCTTTTCTCATTACATTTTGCATTCCTCTCTTACCCCCAGGAGAATGTAAATTCCCTCCAGGCAGGGACCTTTTCTCATTGTTTTCTATAACGACAACAGCAACAACAATAACAATGAAGCTTATAAAAAGCTCTAAGATTTGCAAAGGATTTTATATATGTTACCTGATTTGATCCTTGAAAAACACTGTGAAGTAGGTACTATTACTACCCCCATTGTATCTAGCCTAGTATCTTGCACATACTAGTGATTATTTTATTTTTCTTTTATTTATTTATTTATTTATTTTTAGGCAATTGGGGTTAAGTGACTTGCCCAGGGTCACACAGCTAATAAGTGTCAAGTGTTTGGTCTGAGGCCGGATTTGAACTCAGATCCTCCTGACTTCAGGGCAGGTACTCTATCCACTGTACCACCTAACTGCCCCCACATACTAGTGATTAATAAATGCTTTTTGGATTGGGTTAGACACTACCACATGATGTGGAGAGGTGATCTCTTCTCATTCTGGCCTCCCTAAAGCTGGTGTTTCAGGGGGTCTGTCTCCCTTCAACCCTTTTCCTGCCTTTTCATCCAAGATTCAAAAAAATCCTAGCTCAGTTCTAGTTACTACAGTCCCAGGACCCCAAAAACATGTTAACAAAACAAATGGGCTGCTCTGTGAGGTCCTATTACCTTGGAAGCTGCCTACTAATGGGTTTTTTTCCCATATCCAAAGTCTCCTTCTGTACCCCCATCACTCTCTGATGCCACTGAAAGACTAATCTTTTTTATATATAGATCTGTTTCTCATATTTCTGTTAAAATATCTTCCATAGCTTCCTATTGTCTGCTGACCAGAATTCAAAAATTGTTATCTGGTATTTGAGGACCTCCCCAATTCGGCATCACCCCACCTTCCCTGTCATATCTTACATTGCCGTCCTCCACATACTATATGATTTGACCTAAGATCCTCCAGAACCTGTAAACGCCCTGGGGGTAGCTACCTCTATGACCTTACTCTTAAAAGTCCCTGTGCCTTCCTTCTTCCCTGCTTCCTGCTGCCCAATGAATCCCTACATACACATCCTTTAAACCTCAATTCAAATGAGCTTTCCCTGAACACCTTTTTAGTTATGAACTCCACCCCCCAAGATATTACTTAGCACTTTTCTTTTGTGAAAAATGATTTTTTCTATCTTGGACACTCAGAGCACCCCCCCTCCCCTTAGCCTCCAGCTCTAAAGTTCTTTACGAGGACATTACTGAGAATGAGATTGCATTGAGTCTTATCCTGGTCAAACCCAACCCAAGCCTGAATTGATTTTATTCTGCTCAGGCTTGGGTGGAGAGATATTCTTTTGTCTAGGTTGCCAAAGGCTTAGAGTGGTCTGGTTGGAGGGTGGTCTGATATTTCCTCTGTTTCCAGGTAGAATGATGGGATGATATCACCCCTGCTGAGAAGGTATTGCACCAGGCTTAAGTGACCTAAATCACATACTCAAGACCCTCATTTTAATATAGCCCACCTCCCAGTGTGCTGACCAATCAAAGTTGATTGACATCCCCTGGGAAGGGCATACAACTCTGTACCCCCAACCCCTAAATTGAGCCAGTTCTGTGCTGTAACTCTTATGCAATGCATGCCAAGTCAGCTTGAGAGAAATTAAAACATGGACACCTAAATCATTTGTCTTTCTTAGAACAGATTTTGGGTTTTTCTGAGGGGTTGACACCTTACACCTATCATTCTTAGCATGTAATATAGTATGTTATGATTATCTGTATTTGTGTGATCCTTATATTAGACTATAAAGTCTATGACAGCAAAATATTATCTAAACTTGGTATTACTCTCCCCTACCCTCCACTCCACCAGTGCTTAGCATAGTGCTCACCACATAGCAGACACATAAAACGTTTGTTGATGATTTGTAGAAACTAAACATTCGTCTCATCTATGTTGCTTGTTTGGGGTTTTTTTTGGGGGGGTGGGTTTTGTTTTTTTCTTTCATTCTTTCCTTTTTTTTTCATAAGCCCAACAAAGTACTTTACTTGGTCTTTGATTCTGATTTTAACACTGTAGAATTTCTACCCTGAAGCAAAAATAGAATTCAGAAAGGGCTGTTCCAGGTCAATGTTTTGAGTACTTTCTAGCAGGAATATTTGATCTCCCCCATAACTTATTTTAGTTTACTTTTTAAACTGCTTATTCTATGTTAGTCTGTAATTGCAGTCTATTGGAAATGTGCAATGTTCTGAACACTTCAGTGAAGCTGAGCACCTTATAAATATTTATCTCCTCTCTTTTCAGATGGCTGAATGCATCAGAAGTCATCTCTGTATCAATGGAAGTAAAATGACTTTTTAAAAAACCATTTATCAGGGAAGTTCTGTGATGAGAATTATTTTCCTTTCCAACTCAGGTTGTCTTACATCTGTGAAAACACTTGGTCAGCCTGAGGCCAATTTAAATCTTACAGAGCTCAGAAAAATAGGTCTCATAGTGAGCAAAAGTAAAGAATCCCAAAATTCACAGTCAACTGTTATCAGTGGCCATCACCTCAAGAGTTATATGAGAGAAAAGAGGTGGGGATCTAATTTTTATGGAAAGCTTTTGTATATGTACTGAGTGTATAGAGCATTATGTATATTTTGTAGCCTGACAAAAGTTTAGATGAATCTTGCATTTTCTCAAATTGTTCTCAAGGATATCAACATATCATATTAACAAAATCAGTTAGGTTTCACTAAAACCATCAATAGCACATTGCTTTTGTCATATACCATATGGTCTATATTTCCAGTATAAATTTTTTATTTTGTGTTTTGATTTTTCCTTTAAAAAAAATTTTTTTTACAAGAAGAAAAATCCCACCTTGTTTTGTATTGTCTGGAAGTAGTTCCCTTTAGTTGTACATTCCTTCATTTATTTGTCATCAAAAGAGCACTTTGCTGAAAAGAAGGGATAGTCAAATGTGCCAAATGTTTACAATTCTTTGTAAATTCCATGAGGAGTGAAAGTACTTTTCTATTATGGTAGAATATCAGATAACTCTTCTCTCTCACTTGCTGGTCTCTTGCTGAAGCTCTGTCAAGATCTTCTGTCATAATAAAAAGGTGCTTATATTCCTCATTGACGAACGTGCATTTTTGGTCTAGACTTATATTTCATTGGTATGAGGAGCTCCCAATTTGGAAACTGCCTCATCTTTATAAATTTCTCTCTGTAATTTGTAGCCTTTAAAAGTTACCTGGAATATTGAAAAGTTACAAGTTATACTAATGGTTGCATAGCTAGTATGTGGGAAAAGTAGGATTTGAAACGAAGTCTTTCTAATATAAAGTTGGACTTCTGTCCACTATATTGCTTTTCAGAGAGCATTACATAGCCAGCATAAATAATTTTTGTTGGGCCCTTCATGGTCAGTGGAAACTTGCCTCTTTTAAGGAAAGCTACTCCAGAGAGATCACTTGGAATATAGTATGCAAATGGTGATGCTCTATTTCTCCCTTTCACTTCAGAGTGGGAGGAGGCAACAGGCAACAATCATTTATTAAATGCTTACTAATACAAAGGAAAAGAAAAACGCTTAAAGAGCTTATATTCAAATCGGGGAAGACAACATAAAAATGTTGACAAAGTCCAGAGAGTCAGGAGCATATCTAGAAAAGGAATGAAATATAGCCAACCTGGGCCCCATCACTAAAATGGAGACCCTGAAAAAATCTGTCAACTAGAGAAAGCCAAAATGATGGAGGAATGTTCCAGCATAAGAAGGCTCCAGGCACTGAAGGAAATTTTAGGGTGAGAAGGAATATTTCCAGAGTGAGTTCTACTCCAACCTCCAATCTGGTCTAATACTAAAATCACATCCAGTAAAGCAACATATATTCTGATTGGAGTCAACATACTAAGTCATCAGACCTAATTTTCAAGTTCATTATTGGATAAAATGCAGCAATTGAAGATTATTCCCATTGTAACATCCCACCTTTGATGCTTGCTGGGTGACAATCTACAAGCTACTTTAATGAGCCTCAGGAAATTCTCTGTCCCCCATGCCTGGAGTGCACTGGAATGTTTTAGACAAGTTGTGCTCTGCATTGGTGGAGTTGTTTCCATTTGCCAGTCCTCACACAAATTAAATCACTGGTATTTATTTCATTGATGAGTATTTACAGATATTCCATCAGATAAGTATTTACAATCACTTTCTCTTTGTGTTACTGTGTTATTTTTGCACTATTACTTTCTGTACTATATTGCATGTCTTAGTCCAATTTCTGTTTTCCAAAAGGATCCAAAATACAGATTGGGCCTTCTTATGTGTTATCTTACGCTTTCTGTTTTCCACCCACATATTTTAACACTTATCAAGTGGTTCTCATCTCTCAGACAACCCTTCAGTTTTATGTTTTGTTGTTTTACTCAATTAAAAAAAATAGATAAATGTAAATTGGCCTTATCCCCCAAGTCTAAAACCTGTGGCAGTACTTTGTAAGTTATTTTTCTCCTCAAATTTAAGTTTCTGAATATTTTTCAAGCAAAAAAGTGACATTAAGAGAAGTACAGCATAGTGGATAGAGTCCAGACCTAGGAATTGAGAAGAACTGGGTTCAAGTCTTGCCTCTCCTAGCTGTGTTTACCTTGGACAAGTCACTTAACTTCTCTAACTGCCCCTAAACAATCTAAGACTAAAAGTTAGAGGCAGTTGTGGATTTACATTGTGTGAAAGGAATTTCTATACCTGGGAATTCTCTAAACAGAAGAAATCATAGGTCTAGCCCAAACAAAGAAGTTAACTGGTACAGTCACTTGCTTTTGAATAGTACTGATATCACACTCCAGGCTGGCTTAGCTGTCCTTTCAGATTCTATCTCCCACATTCTTTAAACAGATTTTCCCCACACAGCTTTTTTCTTTTTACATAAGTTTAATAGTGATACCACTTCAAGAAAAAGTATAAACATAATTTGTTTTTCAAATATCATTTTTCAGGGGAAAAAATTGAAAGTAATAACATCAATGAAAGGAAAAGATAGGGTGTTTCCAAAATGTTTCACTCTTCAGCTCATATTTGAACAACTACAAGAAACCATTTTTTCGTTTGACAAACAAGGAAACCACTGAACCAGTGCACTTTCCTGGGACTCTGATGTACAGATAAATCAAGTCAGCAATTTCTTAAGATCTAAATCAATTACTCACTCACTGTAGTTTAGGATCCAGCAAGGTCCCATGGATTCAATCATCATCTCTATTCTGATGATTCTTACACCTACTTATCCAGCCCTAATCTTTCTGCTGTCTTCTAGTTTAGCATATCTACCTGCCTATTGAACATCATAAAGTGGACAGACACTTCATAGACACATATCCAAAACTCAACTCATTTTCTTTCTCCCGAAACCCTTGTCTCCACTTCCTAGTTTCTCTAGATTCCTCAAAGTTCCAACTGAAATCCCATCTTGTTAAAAAAGCCTTTCCTGATCTGCCTTTATTCTAGTACCTTTCCTCCATTGATTAACTCCAATTTACTCTGTATATATTTTGCTTGAAGGAAGGAAGGATGGAAGGAAAGAGGGAAGGAAGAAGGGAGGGAGGGAAGAAAGGAAGGAGGGAAGGAAGGAAGGAGGGAGAGAAGGAAGAAGGGAGGGAGAGAAGGAAGGAAGGAAGGAGGGAAGGAAGGAGGGAGGGAAGGAGGGAAGGAAGGAAGGAGGGAGGGAAGGAGGGCAGGAAGGAAGGAACCTAGCATATAGCAAGTATTACTATGTGCCAGGCGGTATGCTAAGTGATTTACAAGTACCATCTTATTTGATCCTCATAACAGCCCTGCAAGGTAGTTGCTATTATTATCCTCACTTTATAGTTGAGAAAACTCAGGTAGACGAAGGTTAAGAAACTTGTCCAGAATGACTACTACCAAATGTTTGTGGTTGAATTTGTGCTCAAGTCTTCCTGACTGCAGGCTCAGTGCTCTGTTCATTGGGCCATATACATAATTGTTTGCATGTTGTCTTCCCCATTAAACTGTGAGCTCCTTGACAATTTAAAAAAAATTTTTTTCTTTGTAACCTCAGTGCCTAGCACAGAGTCTGGCATAAAGTAGATGCTTAAAAAATATTTTTTGAATGTAAAATCATCTGTCTCTTTGAAGAGACTGTTTGTGATTAAATTAAGTTATATCTGGGAACTCTCAGAAGAGAAGTAACAGATAGGTACCCAAGGTATAGTTGTTTCACACATGTATAGATATATTATTGCTTTGAAAAGAATCTTTATGAATCTCTTTCTCTTCCCTTAAAGAAACAACTTCTCTTGCTTCTTTAAAACAAATGAATACAAAGCCGCAGGCCTTTCCAGAACAGAAGTAAATGACAAATATCTGGCCACACCAAGAAGAGAAATGGAAATCTGTCAGTTATTGAGCTAACTTTATCAATATGCATAGAATAAATGAGTCTCTCAGACCCAATAGTGAGTCTCTGTGTTTATGTTTACCTGAATGATTTCTGCTTCACGTTTTTTAGATGCAGCCTGTTTGTTTTTCCCTTCATCACAATCTAGCTAGAGGATCCTTTTCAGACTTTCCAGCACACATCTGCTGCACAGGACGCATAAGAACACAAGTAGTTACAGAAACACATAAATAATGATTTATTATCCCATATAAGTTCATTGCAAAAACACCTGATAACCATCATTTGCATCAAGGTAAGCTATTAGTATTTATATGTGATAATGATAATTCACTAAATGTTTAAATCATTGAACTATATTTTTTAAAGCATGCTGATTAAAGAAAGGTAAATTAATCTTGACACTGCATAGGATTAAACATGCCAATCAGATTTGGGATTTACAGGACAAAAATAGAAAACAAAGAAGTGGCATAAGCCAAGATACAGAATAGTCTATACTCCTTTGATCTTCCTTTCAAAATAAATATTGTGTTTTTTCCATGTCTCTTGAAAAGTGGAGCAGTTTATGAAGGCTTTGTCTAGGTGAGTTGATTATTTTTTCTCTTTATTTTTTTAAAATTTTATGCATGTAATAATTTTAGTGTATTCCTTTTCTGTAGTTTCTAGTACAAGTCTAAATGAATTTCATGAATGAAACATTTCTTTGGGCAAAATGGAAAGCCTGGACTTGGAGCTCCAAGCCCTGCCCTCAAGTTCTGCCTCTGATATCTGCTAGCTGACTGTGTGATCTTGGGCAAATCTCTTGACTTTTCTGAACCTCAGTTTCCTCATCTATAAAATGGAATCAAAAATCCTTATGCAACATATCACTTGGGTTTCTTTGTGAGAAACAAATTATAAATCATAAAGTACTATATGATAATAGCTCCCATTTACATAACGATTTAAAATTTACAAGGAACTTTCCTTACCACAACCCTATGAAGTAGGTAGCATATTATTAACTCAGTTTCACAGATGAAAAAACTGAGACTTAAATAGGTTAAAAGATTTGACCAAGGTCACATAACTAATAAGTTTCAGAACTGTGATAAATGTGAGTTATTACAATTACTTGATATTTAATACATCAAGTCAATTTCATCATACATTGCATCTAACATTTAATCTAAATTCTGTTTATATATGCCTCAAGGGATGATCCTTTAAATTCTGAGTGAGTTAATATGTATCACCATCTTTTATTTTAACTAAGATCTCAGGTGCTTTAGGATACCAGTAATCCATGTCCAAACTTTGATACCTTGAATAAATGGTACATTGTAAAACCAAGAAGATAAGTTCCAATGTGTGATTTAAAGTCATCCTGAATTCAGTGTGATTTCAAAGTACATGTCACTCTTGCTTTAGGTCACAATGCATATGTTTTTTGCAGCATAGATTCACCCACATTCACTTATAAGTTACTTCCCACCTGACTCATACCATAGTCGTTCTTATCATCCCAAGATCTAAGGTATTGGATGGGGATGTTTAGATTTTTCCTCATTAATAACCAAATTGCGAAATCTCTTTTACTAATTAATCAATTAGTTCAGATGCCCCAAACCAGTTTATCAATTGTTTATTTAATAAACTGAAAAAACTTTACCCACATGCAGTTGCTGATTACTACATATCAAAATCCTTAATTTCCCAGAATTAAATAAAGTTGCTAGCTATTGAATTTATTAACAATGCAATCAGTTTTAACACAAAATATAAATAATTATTTGCAATGTTTTGGCCATGAAAATACAGCCAGAGACATGTCTAACCATCATTGTAAATGCAGATAACCTCTCCTTACAACTGAGAACATAGTTCCACTATTCAATTTACTGAAAGTACCAAGAAAAATTCATTCTCAAGAATCTTTGTCATCCTTACAAGATAAAAGGTAAAGTAGTTTCCTTAGGAAGGTAGATCTCTCCCCAACTCTGTATCTTTTTTTCTGTCTTGTTCAGTCATGACAGGAAAGTAGTTACTTCCGATTCAATTAAGCCTGGGGATCTTACCTTTTTATGTGTTGTGGACCTTTTTCATAGTCTGGTGAACCTTTTTAGTCCCTGATCAGAATAATGTTTTTAATTATATAAAATAAAATTACAGAGGATTAGAGAGGAAGCCAATTATATTGAAATATAGTTGTCAAAAAATTTTAAGTTCATGGAAGACCTGAATCAAGCCATCACTGCTATTTCCACAACACTCCATTTGGCTTTTGCAGAAAGGGCAAATAGTATTTACAGTCTTTGTGGGAGAATGGAGAAAAACAGACACAATACATTGTTTTATTCTCTATGCTCAGCATTAAGCACATTCATGAACAAGCTATATTTGTCCTAATCCAATATTTTAAAATTAAGTAGTAAAAACAAAAGAATCTGATTCTGAGTTAATTTTTACCTTACTTTTTTTTGTTTTCCAAGTACTTGAGTCAACTAGATTTTCACATAGAGTACAACAAACAAAAACTAGGAGTCTTGAAATCTAATGTCCTCATAATCATTGAAATTCACTCAATTATCTTGACTTCACATGCAAAATGAACATCAGATTTTGGTCAATTTCTTTGATATAAATAATTCTTAAATCAGACCTGAATATGTTACTCTCTACATACATCATAATTAATGCCAGTTGCTTTAAAAAAAAAAGTTGTTTCCAAGTAATTCAAAGAAAGTGCATTTTTACAATTGAAAATACCTTTCTGAAAGTGATCCTGCTCCCACCAATGAATAAATAATTAAACATATGTTTCAAATTTTAAATTTTGGAATGTTTTGTCCCTTTTCATTTACCCAAAATTTAAACCCTAGTGCTTCCTTCCCTTTGATACTGCTATGAGAGTCCTGGAAACTATATACTGACTTTGATGATTAAATTAGCTTTGGTAGATTCTTTCCTTTAAAAAAGGGGGGGGGAGGGGCTGCATCCATGCTATCCATTTCATTGAATGATTTCCTCTGATTCTATCAATTTAAAATTGCTTTTACTGCGAAATATCTTGCCCCCTCAAAAACATCTGTGGTAACTACATATTTGATTGATGTAGTTAGAATTCATGTAAAATATTCTTGATGTCTTTTAACCAGGAGAAAAAATTAACCTAAGGCCAAGTTTTCAAAGGGCACTTACAGTACCATGTAAAGAACTTATAATCAAAAATCTAAATCTTGGTTGTTTCGTAACTCATTATATCAGTTATAGAAGTAGACTTGAGAGTATATTGGTATCCACTTAAACTTATTCACAATATCTGAGTGTTAAATTTTCAGTGTGAGCCTTTACACTTTGGTGCCAAATGCTATAAATCAGAGTTTGGTTCATTGTTTTGTTTTGATTGTTTAGACTTAATAAAGTGATGAAGAAAATGTCAATAATGAAGATGAAATTGAAAAGTATGTCATATAAGTTGTCAAACTAGCAAAGCCTTAGACATAGTTTATATGTATTTCTATATTTAATAGAATGAAAGTCTGGCTGGTTATAGTTTGATATATATGTGTTCATAAAAATTAATCAATCCATATTTATCAAGCACCTCCTATGTGTCAGACATTGTGCTAAGCACAGGGGATACAAAGACAAAAAAATGCATCAATCCCTGCCCTTGAGAAGCCTACATTATACTTCTGTTTTGAACATATTGAATTTGAGAGGTATATGAGATATCCAAATGGACAGTTCACGTAAGGGATGGAGCTTGGGAGAGAGATTCATCTTGGATATTTATATCTGGGAGTCATCTGTAGATAGATAATAGAACACAAAAAAGCTGTTTAGGACCTCAAGTGAGAGAGTATAGAGAGATAAGAGAGGAAGGCCCAGGACAGAGCCTTGGGGTTCACCCGCAATTAATGGATATAGCATGAGTTAGAGTAGATTCATTTGGCATCATTGTATGATCTCTATATAGCTACCATTACGATTTTCTTTAGCATAGATCTGCCCATATCACTCTCCTATTTAGTAAACATCCATATCTCCCTATTTCCTCTAAGATAAAATATAAACTCTATTTGGTTTTTTAAAACCTTTTAATATTTGACATCAATGCATATTTCTAGCTTCATTATACATATACTCTGTTTCACATATTCTATTGTCCAGCTCAACTCCATTGTTCATCTTCCATATCTGGCTCTTATACTGGCCATCCTCATACCTGGAATGCTGGAATATGCTCCCTACTCATTTGTACCTCATAGTATATTTAAGTTTCTTCAAGAGACAACTCAAGAACCACATTTTACATGATGCCTTTCCTCACCATCTCCCCAAACTGCTAGTGCCGTTCCTTGCTAATTATCTTATATTTAATGTCTGTATATTTATTCTTTACATAATTATATAAGACATATAATTATATAATATGTAATTATGTTAAGGGGAAAGTGTCCTTCACTTAACTACCAACTTGGTGAACAGATGGATTTTTTGGTATAAACATCCGTCTATTTTGAAAAGGAGTATCAAAGAAGACGTAAATCTTTTTTTAAAAATCATTTTTGGTTAGCTGTATGGCCCCAGTCATAAACAGTACTTCTGGAAAAAATATTGCAGTATCTGTCTCTTCTCTGGGAATATTTGCTCCCTTATTGTCTCCTCCCAACTGCATTCCCAGTAAATACACCCTGACTAGCAAATGCTGTTGGGCACACAGTTTATAAAGACTAAAGTAAACATTTGAAATAAATAAAATTAAACAAGATGTCCTTGTGCCCAGAATAAGAGAATTCAGTCTACTATGAAGGCGCTCATGGGGAGAAAGGAGACACAGGATGACTACCTCTATATTTGGAGAAGGGTGACCAAAGAGGTTGTTTTAGCAATCTCATACATCTGGTCACACCTCTCTGGTCACACCTCTCAGATCAGCCTGATGACCCTCAGGTCCATTTTCCTGAATCCTTTTTTTGTGGTAGTTGCCTCTGTCAGTATTCCCCTAGGTCCATGTGACTTTTTATAGCTTTCCTTTCTCTAGTTCCATGTTTCTTCTATTCATCCAGTCCTGGACCAGAATCTAGGAAATCTGGTTCTTAGACTCAGTGGTTTGACTTTTAAAGATCATCTAACAGTATGGACTACTATTCTCCATCCTATCATGGTTGCTTCCTTTTTGACTCCCTTAAGATACTAATTTGCACTTCATAAAAGTATTATATCATCCTTATCATCATTACTATCACTGATGTAACGTCTTAAGGTTTGCAAAGTGTTTTTCAAACATTATCTCATTTTAATCTCACAACAACCCTAGGAAGCAGGTGTTATTATTAGCCCTGCTTAATTGATTAGGGAAGTGAGGCAAACAGAGGTTAAGTGACTTATCCAAAGCCACACAGCTGGTAAGTGTCAGTGCCTGGATTTGAACTCAGGTTTTCCTACTCCAGGTCCAGCTTTCTATCCACTGTGCTACCTAACTATTATGGCTAGCATGACTTCATTCTTACAATTTATTGAAATGGCTCATTATCTGACCCCTTTTCTGTGAAAGACAAACAGCTATAGAATAAACAGTTATATATTTTAGATAAATATGGGACTTGCCATCAAGGAGTTTATACTCAAACAGTGATGATAAAACCAATAAACATATAGGGAACAGAAACATATGATAAAATAATGAATATGTGTTCAGGGGACAAGATGAGCAAGAGATTATGCTGGTAGGCTGACAGATGAATTAAGAGTAAGTTTGGCAATCTACGACAGGAACTAGGAGTCCGAATGACAAACTTTTGACTATAGACTCAACATTTTCTCATCTGGTTCTTTTAAAGGGAAGTAAAAGTTAAAGAATCCCAGATCTCTGAAATGAGGAGGAAAAGAAGAAAAACCTGTAAGAACAGAAAAATCTTGACTACAGTTGAATGTAAGTTTATTTTAGTGTAATTTCTAAATATCTATAAAAGGAATCAACAGTTGTTTCTAGACCTTGTGCTTCATTAGAGAGATAAAGGCATATAAATATATTTGTGATTTAGAGTTCCTGTCATTGGTATTATGATGCATTAAAAATTAAATTGGTATTATAACTATGATATATTAAAATAACTTTAACATAAATTAAACACTTTTAAAAAGAAAGGCTTGTTTATCCAATTGCAGATGATTTGGGGTTGCTATTTTCCTTATTTCTTGGTATATGTAATCAGATGTGGTATTGTGTAAGAGGCTTATTATTGCCTTCCCACATGCAGAAACAGTAGCAAAAGCTAAGAGGATAACACCTTTGGGGAAAAGTGCAAAGAGGATCTAACTTATTTCTAATAAGAAGGTGAAACTTAAAGAAGACTTTAAAATCTACCCATCACAAGGCCTATTTTAAAAGGAGTCTGTGAAATTTAGTTTAATCCATCAATCAATTAACATTTATTAAGCACCTACTATGTGCCAGGCACTGTGCTAAGCGCTGTCATCATCACATCTTTCACATAATATATCCTAAAAGACGCAGCTCATGGTGCAGTGGAGAGAGCACTGGGCCTGTAGTCAAGAAGACTCAAGTTCAAATATAGCCTTAGTCACTTACTAGCTGTGTGACCCCCAGCAAGGCACTTAGCCTCTGTCTGCCTCAGTTTCTTTAAAGGTAAAATGGGGATAATAATAGCACCTACCTCCCAGGATTGTTGTGAGGATCAAATGAGATAATATTTGTAAAAAGTGCTTAGCATATTACCTGACACACAGTAGGTGATATGTAAATCCTTCCTTCCTTTCTTCCTATCCTTCTCCTTCCCTCCTTCCTTCCTAACTTCTTTCCTTTCTGTTTTCCTTCCTTCCCTCTCTTTCTCCCTCCTTCCTTCCTTCCTTCCAAAACCAGGCCACTGTACATTGTTCTAGCTTATTCACAAGGTCATTCCCTATAAGTTAGGGATGGTCAGATATTGGCTAGACTTCTCTCCTATGTTCATAATGACTGTTAAGGTAGAATTCTGTGAATAGTCATTGCCAGCTTTGAGAAATTTTACCACCCTTTCATTGTCTGTCTAATTTAAAAAAAAAAGCATTGTTATCCTTTCAAAAAATGGAAGAGGGGATGGGAAAAAAGGAAGAGGGAAAGGAAGAAAATGGAAGAAAGGGGGAAAGGAAAGGCTGGTAAAATTTTTTTTAATTTAAGTAATTTTCTCTTAATTTCATGACATCCTTTGAGAAAATCTCTTATACCTTATATTGAGCATTCCTAAGTTCTTAGGACAACTGCCCCATTCAGGTTGAAGCCAAAGGTGGTCACAATATCAGAATATTCCCTGCTTATTTAAAATAGCACTCTGCTCTTTATATGTTACAAAGTAACAAGAAGGAAGAAATAAGTAAGTATTAAGTACCTACTAAGTGCCAGTTACTGTGCTAATTGCTTTATACCTAAAATCTCATTGATCCTTACAACAACCCTGGGAGGAAACTATTATCGCCATTTTATAGTTGAGGAAACTGAAGCAGACAAAGGTTAACTGAGTTGCTCAAGGTCACACAACTAGTTAATCTATGAAACTGGATTTGAACTCAGGTCTTTCTGACTTCATTCCCAGAACTCTACCCACTCTGCCCCCTCATAAAAATCTACCTGCCTCATCATAATTTGACTTCTAAGAGCCTTGGATTAAAATAAAAAGCAGCTAGAAAATACATAGGAAAGAAAACAAACTTTGTGGTTAAAAATATTTAATTCCAACAATAAAAACAAAGCAGCTCCCAAAACTAATGATGTGAAACACTTTTAATATTTTATAATAGTTTGATGTATTTGATCGAGAAACTTTTCTTTCCACTTCATTTTCAGATGACTCTCAATCTATCCATCATCCACACCCCAAAAATGCAAGAGATCTTGAAAAAGGAACAGAAATAGACACCTCAAAAACCACCGTTTCTCCCACTGAGGGCTTGGGGAAGTCTGATGAAAATGAGGGTGAGCACAGGTGTGCTTCTAGGAAGAGAGAACAGAATAATGCTCCATTATGCAAAGAAAATAAGCAATTTCCATCTGCCAGTGAAGATAGTGTGGGGAAGAAAAGTGACTGTCCTCTTTTGGTTTGCTGTCATCAGCAGGAGAGATTCCTCATGGTGGTCACTTTTGGTGATCCAAAAGGCTCTCTATCAGGAAAAATTACCCTGCAGAACTTCCCAGGCTCTATAGAAACCTCTAAGTCAACAAAAGGCAAAATTACTACAGAAATGAAATGTGGTGCCTTTAATATAAAAGTGGAAATTGAGGAAAGTTCTTTAAGTGATAATGGAAAGAAAAAAGAAAAAGAGAGAAAAAAGAGTTTCCAAAGAAAAAAGAGTTTCCCAAAGATCTATTGGAGGTACCCTGGAAAACAGATTTGGAGATGCCCCTATTCTAGATATTCCCATTCTAGATACCACACTTTACTGGTGGGTCACACAAGAGACAGAAAGTGTGAAGCATCATCCAAATCCAAAGCCACAGTTGCCAGCAACAGAGACCCCTCCCTAATCATGAACATTGTAGGAAAAACAATTAAAGTGACATATGTCAATAAGAGGCAGAATCTATTACTTAATATAGTACATTCTAAGCAAAGGAAGAAAAAAACCAACAAGGATGGTAACTATAATTCTAATGTCACCACAAAGAGATGCTCCAAATCTCCTTCACTATCAGCTCAAGGTGTTCAATCAAAGGGACAGGCTTTTCAAAATTACCAAGGCACGGACTGTTCTTTAACACCGCCACTACCACCTCCTTCTCCTCCTCCTCCTCCTGATGAATTTGCTGACTATAAGGGAAAAAATGCAAATATCCTTACAGATTCTCTACATCCAGAAAGCAACATGAATGAACTTGGAATGTTATTTGCAGTCTTTGATACTGAGAGGGTACAAGGTGCCATATCTCCACAAAAGAATTATCAGAGTAATGAGTACACTGCTACAAAAGAAAAGATTTCTGAAATTGAAACTGTTCCCCCATATTTTGTTCATGGTCCTCTAGAGACGAGTCTCACAGACTCATTTAAAGTACCTTTAGAAAATGGTGGAGAAATGGAGGAACGGAGGGGAAGCATCCTCATTAACCAAGAAAATACCATGTCAGAATCATATCTCCAGCACAACACAGGAGGAATAATGGATTTCATGGGCACCACTGCTTATACCCTCTCTCAGACTCAAGGTAGAAAAGAGTCAAGTGTTCTTTCTTTGCCATCTCTAAAGGTGCAGCATGTGGGAGCCAAAACATCAAGCATCTTTGGCAAGGGTAGTACACATCCTGAGTATCCAGAATTTTCTACACCTTCCAGCTCTATATCTTCCTGCTTCAGTGTTGAGGATGTGAAACCTCTTTCATGCTCCACCACCACCAGCCCATCTCACTCTGACTTGACTACATACTGTTTGCAGTCTAAACAAAGCACTAATGATGTTTTTTTCTTGAATCACTGTGTGGAGTATAGGACTGACTCTGAGAACCCTCAGGCCCCATTAGAAAACAGCTTTAATTGTATGCTTCAGGAAAGTGCAGATCAAACACCTAAGGATCTTGATTCATTCAATCAATCAATCCATAAGCATTCATTAACTATTAACTGTACACCTGGCACTGGAGATACAAATGCAGAGTCTACAAGGTTCCTTTCTATTTGTCAAGAAGAACACACAAACTTCAGTGAGTGTGGATTCAATGAGGAAACTTTAGATAGTGGTCCCCAAGCTACTACACAGGAGCTTCTGAAGTTGAAAAGTGTGTCCTCACTAACAATGGCATCTCCACTCTCTAGCAGCTCATCCAGAGGCTGTACTAGTCCTCAGGATGGGACTGACAGTGAAATCATGGAGTGTGCCCAAAGGCAGCCCAGTGTGAAGCAACCAAGTGTCCCAACTCAGGTGACTACCCGTGAAACAGAAGGGGCCAGCAAGAAATGGAGAGGATCCATGATGACTGTATTAACTAAGGCACTAAAGCAAAAACTTATCTCCCAAAGTGGTCGTAAATTCACTAGTACTGCCTGTGGTTCCATGCTGGAGAAGGATCTTGAAGATCTGCCCAATCCTTATGAAAACTCTGGCATTTTGTCACTTTGGGATACTGAGGAACCAAATATAGAGGATGAATACAGGGGCATTTTTGAAGTTTTGTGCAACAGCAACTATATTAAAGCCTGTTTCCAAAAGCATTTCCCACCTATCACTGGAGAGGACAACTTGCCAGTGTCTCCTCTAGATATTCAAGTTTCTAATCTGGAAGCATTTATTAAAGAAACATTGGGAAACAGTGACTGGGAAGAAATGAGCCCTGGACCAACTTTTCTCAAAGAGGACCCTGTGGAATGTCAAATGGGAGAGTTTATCGAGTTGAATTCTGAAAGAGATGAGGAAAGTAATAATGAAAAAACTGACATACCATTGTCAGCCCAGAAGCAAAGGATTCTGAAAGGTATAGTACTGATATATTGTTGATTTTATATATTTGAATTTTAGATAATTTTGAGAATAGAGAGTGTTTTTTCTCTCTCTCTCACACACACATCTTATTGCATATTCTAGTAAATTTTAGTAAATTTACCCAGAACTTTGGTTCAATAGAAAATAAGCTTAATAGTTTTTCTACTGAGTCTGATACATTGCAAGATGGAAGTAATCTAGAAGTACAGTTCCTTGCACATAATAGACATTCAATAAATGTTTATTGAATGAATGCACGAATGATTTCACCATTATTTTCCTTCTTTCAAGCTAAGCATGCTAATTAGAACACTTTTTTTTTCATGAAACATTCTCAAAACTCACTACAGAATTTGTGAAGCATGCCATGAATGCTCCAGAAGGCTATGAGGAACTGTGATTAAAATAAAGGACATAAAACTGAGAATAGCCTGTGGCTACTCCTGGAGCTGTACAGCTCCAGGTGTCATTGAAGGGAAAGCACTCCCTTTTTTATTTTTCTACTTTGCTGAAACAAAGCGGAAAAGATAAAAACTTTACATTCCTCAGGATAAACTAAAGTAGAATTTCTTTCATAAGACATTCATTACTAGGACCATAAGCCATCTGCATTCACTCCTGGGTTAGTATTGTATCTTTTATATCATTTCACAAAGAATATTTTCCTGCAATTTGCTGTACTCTCCTGACTTCATATTAAATGGCACCTGTCAGCTCTAATGGTCAGTGCTCCCTTATTTCAAAGGAAATAAGAAATAAGAACCACCCACTCCCTTCCCCCCTTTAATATAGTGAGGCCAGGTGGTAAGGTGAAAAAGATAATGGTTCAGAAGTCAGAGGATCTATGCTCTAATTTCAAGAGTCTTGGGCCTGGAGTCAGGAAGACCTGAGTTCAAATCCTACCTCAGATACCTGTTAGCTGTGTGATTTTGGGAAAGTCACTTAACCTTTTTCTGCTTCAATTTTCTTATCTATAAAAAGAGGGTTGGACTATTTGACCTCTGAGGTCCTCTCTAACTTTTGTGCAGAGATTCTTAAACATTTTTCTGTCATGGACACCTTTGGCATTCTTTTGAAGCCTATGGATTCCTTCTCAGAATGATTTTAAAAGCATAAATTAAAATATATAGCATTTCAAAAGAAATCAATTATATTGAAATGCAATTGTCAAAATATTTTCTTAAAAGTTCTTAGACCTCATAATAAGAATACATTAGTGTTCCCTCTAAAGGGAATTATAGTCCAAGGCCCTGTGAGTTCTGCAACTCAAGAGCACCAAGAATAGCCAGTTTTGAAAGCCCT
This sequence comes from Vombatus ursinus, assembly GCF_900497805.2. Classification (NCBI taxonomy): domain Eukaryota; kingdom Metazoa; phylum Chordata; class Mammalia; order Diprotodontia; family Vombatidae; genus Vombatus; species Vombatus ursinus. The sequence goes on along the minus strand of NW_020954570.1, from coordinate 1,704,494 downwards.
TTCGAGGGATTAAAGAACTTTCTCACTGCCACTTTGGTAAATCTCAGCTCAGATGTCTGAGTTATTCCTTGGGAATCTCTTGCCAGCTCAAGACAGAACATAGAATGCCATCTCCACCCTAGGTCTAAATTATTCCATAGCTCAGGTTCTGGTGTGCAGATCCTTGAGTGTGGCTAAGTGGCATAGACTCATAGATTTATTAAATAATTGTGTAACTTCTAGTGCATAAAGGACTCAGAGAGAAGTCCTGGTTTGACAGACATTCAGACACTACCCTCCACTTCACTCCAGCACTGGCCCCTCGTCTACATATAGGCATGGTTCTCAAGATGTCTGTTGGCCAGATTTGTGTAGTGGAGGAGAGGAAGGAGGTACTTATCTGGGTTCCCAGCTCTTAACTCATTCTGAACAGGAAAGAACCTAACCCAAGGTTACACCTATTTATCTCTGTTATCTTATGAGTGCTTAGCTGTTTAAGAAAGCCTGTACAAGTCTTGTGAGGCCATCTTTGACCCAGTCACCTCACTGGCAATGCCCCAGTAGAATCTGCTTTTCTCTCTGTCCCTTATTGTCTCCTTGAAGTCATTGAAACACAGACTCCCAGAATTGAAAAGGAAAAGACCAGTGAGTGGCAGCATGATTCACACAGTGGAAACAGTGTTAACTCAGGTATCAAAGGACCTGGGTTCAAATCTACCTCTGATGCTTACTACTGAGGAACCATGGGCAAATCACTTAAACTCTCTTGGTCTCAGTTTCTTCATCTGTAAAATGGTGGATGGACTAAATGGGCTTGGAGGTCCCTTCTAAATTGCCTTTCTTCAGTACTATGCCACTTTGCCTTGATTTTTCTAGGATCATAGCTCATATAACAAAGCAGTGCTTTTTTTTTTTCTATTTAGCTAGAGGAGAACTCAGAGACTCTCAATCAACTGATCAATTAGTAAATATTATGAAACACTTACCAAGTGCCAAGCACTGAATGCAAAGAAAGCAAAAACAGTCCCTTTGTCCAAGTAGCTTATATTAATGGTATCAAATTCAAATAGAAATAAGGGCTACTAATCCATATATTTTTGATTCAAGGTGTTTCCTTCTCAAAGCAATTAAAAACCTTTTAATCATGAAATACAAGTTATGGGATTTACATTTTTGACTAATAGAATTCAAATCCTGGAGAACTTGAGTTCACTTGTCTAAGTTTTATCTTCCCAGTAAGATTATAATCTTCTTAATGACAGGAGGTATGTATACTACTTAATTTATCCCTCCTCCTCACCGTGTCTTACTCAGTATCAAATACTAAGGTGCTCAATAAATGCTCATGCAATTGAACTAGATTGAATGGAATGGAACTGAATAGATTCTAATGTTGCTAACTGTATATTCCAATCTTGGCTGATTCATCTTGGTGGGGGAGGGATTCAGAAAAAAAAAATTTTGAAAGTGAATCAAGATTTGAGAATGTCTTTTTCCCATTCCTTCTCACTTCTCTCATCATAATCAATCTGGTTTAAATTTAGATTGGAAATGGGAGATAAACAAACTCATAAAGCTTTCAAATGAATTGCCATCAAGAGATGCAAGAGCCAGTGACAGTTCCCAGGAGGAAGCAATTGACCAATGGGCCAAAAGACGGAAGCAGTATAAAGAAAGCAAAAAGTGCAGCTCAACTGGAGGGAGTTCATATGCCAGTAACATTACTGAAGGATCAAGTGAGTAAATAATCTGTCTTATTTATCAGCACCTGAGATACCGTCAGACTGATCCTCATTGGACCTATTAACTCCCTTATTCTTCCTGGAAATAAATTCTGTTATGTGGAAGTATCAGTGTGCTTATTACATGCACTTAAAAAATCACCATATTGTAATCTTTTTAAAAATCATTCATTCTACTAAGAATCCATTTGATCACCTCCTTTGTGCTACCAAATGATGAGTCAGAGTTGCTTTCCTCTACTCATCCTAATACCAACTAATTTCCCTATTGGTCTCCTGTAGCTTGGAGTTAATAAACAGGAGGATCTAGCAAGGAAGGGGGTCATAGGTTCCCAAGGTGGGTGATACCGCCCCTGGGGGGCACTAGAACAATCAGAGGGGCAGTAGTAGCCTTGGGTATAATTGGGGGCTATTGAATAAAAATAAGGGGGTGGTAGAAGCATAAGGAAAGAGAGAAGAAAATTTTGAAAAAACGTTTATACATGTTTCATCTGTTGTGTAACAGAGTTAAAGTCATAGTGATTGCATTATTTTCCAAATAAACACATAAAATGCAAATTTCAACTGATCAGTGGTCAAGTCCACTGACAGGTCTTAACAAGCAAGTGTTGGCAGGTGAGTGTCATTCACTGTTGAAAAGTCCAGCATGCATTGGCAAGAATGTGTGTGTGTAATGACTTGTTTACAATATGATACTATACAGTTACATGATGCAATATCGCATCATCAAAATTTCAATGCAAGAAAAAACCCACAAATTTACAATGAAATAGTAAATTTAAGATATGTAATTTAAAAATCATTTTATATATTTTTTAAATGATGCAAATTTTTTAAAAACCATTAAAGGGTTAAAGAAAGTAGATTTCCAGGAATGTGCTGAGTAATTTTTTTAAAGGGGCAGTAGACCAAATAAGTTTGGGAACCTTTGGGCTAAATGGTGCAGTGGCTGGAATGGTGGGTGGGTCTGGAGTCAGGAAGATCTGAGTTCAAATCCAACCTCAGATACTAGCTGTGTGAACATTGCCAAATTGCTTGATAATAGCACCTACCTCTCAGGGTTGGTGTGAGGATCAAATGAGATAACACTTATAAAGCACTTAACACAATACCTGGCACATGTAAAGCACTATGTAAATGTTAGCTATTATTATAATAATTATTATTATTCGGACTAGATAGTAGTGGGACTACAGTCAGGGGAAACAAGCGTAAGTGAATGTTAGAGCAATGTTAATAAAAATCACTATAAATAAGTGATTTTCCAAAAGTATCCATTGTGTTAGATCATGTACATCACCATTTCCTTTTATTTATATGGATATTCAGAGGTTACTGTAAAGCATTAAATATTCCATTTATTTTTTTTTTCTTGGTTAATCTTATTTCCCATTCAATGGCCAGTTTGGAATCCATCCTATTATTTGTTCCTCTTTGAGAACCTACTTAGAGGAGTGAACACAGAATTTGGAATTAGATTTTATTGCCAACCACACTACTTCTGGTCAAGGCTACTTTATGAGAAAATAAGATCTCAATTTTGTTTCTGGCCACCTCAGATGATGTCCCTGCAGAAAAAAAAAAATGTTCCTTACGGTTGTACATCTAAGGAAAATCCTCAATGCTTCCAAGCTAGTGGTCTCCAAACTTTTGTGATCACATACCTGTTCCAGTAAAACAATTAAAAAAACTGAGCACATACCTCCATTATATGTATTTTTAGTTATTGATAAAATGTATCAATCAATCAGCAAGCATTCGGATTTTTTTTTACTTTTTGGGTTTTTTTTTTGTTTTTTAACTACATTTATTTATTTTTAATTATCAACATTCACTTTCATAAGATTTTGAGTTTTAAATTTTTCTCCTTCCCTTGCCTCCCTTCTCCCCAAGATGGCTTGAAATCTGATATAGGCGATACATGTATAATCATATTAAACATATTTCCACATTAGTCATGTTATGAAAGAAGAATCAGAACATAAGGGAAAAAACATGAGAAAAAAAGAAAATAGTATGCTTCAATCTTCATTTAAACTTCATAGTTCTTTCTCTGGATGTGGATAGCATTTTCCACCATGAGTCTTTTGAGATTGTCTTAGAATCTGAGACTCTTAGATCATTGCATTGCTGAGAAGAACTAAGTCTATCAAAACAGGTCATGGCACAATGTTGCTGTTACCGTGTACAGTGTTCTCCTGGTTCTGCTCACTTCACTTAGTATCAGTTCATATAAGTCATTCCAGGATTTTCTAAAATCTGCCTGCTTATCATTTCTTATAGAACAATAGTATTCCATTATATTCTTAAACTATAACTTGTTCAGCCCTTCCCCAATTCATGAGTATTCCCTCAATTTCCAATTCTTTGCCACCACCAAAAGAACTTCAGCAAGTATTTGTTAAGCACTCCAATACGTGACAGATTCTGTGCTAGGTTTTGGGAATAAAAATACGAAGAATGAAATAATCCCTACATAAGATAAACTTACATCCTAATGGCAAAGACAAGTACATATAAATGTATGCAGAATAAATATAAAGCTAATAAATACAAATATATACAAAGTAGTTAAATTCCAGGTAATTTTGGAGGAAAAGCACTCAAGTTGGAGGGATCACAGAAGTCTCCATGGCAAAGATGGTACCTGAACTCTGTCTTCAAGAAAGACAGGAGTAGATAGAGCACCAGCCCTAGATTCAGGAGGACCTGACTTCAAATCCGGCCTCAGACACATAACACTTACTAGCTGTGTGACCCTGGGCAAGTCACTTAACCCCATTGCCTGGCCTCCCCCCCCCAAAAAGACAGGAAATCCATGGGCTAGAGGTAAGAGGGGAGTGAATCACAAATACAAGGGATGACCAATACAAAGGAACAGAACAGAGAGGCATGTATTGAGTGAAGAACAGAGATGCCATTTTGGCTGGATCACAGAGGGGCAATAATGTCCAACAAGGTTGGAAACATAGGTTTGAGCCTGATTGTGAAGGACTTTAAAAGCTTAAGAGAGGAGTTTGTATTTTATTCTAACAGCAGTGGGAAGCCACTGGAGTTGGTTGAGTAAGGGAGTTAGATGGTCAGAACTATGCTTAGAGAAAAATAATTTGACAGCGGTGTGCAATATGATGAACTAGAGTATGATATGAGACTAGAGGCAAATATTTGGAAAATAACATAATCATTTTTGGAAATATTTTCTGTATAGCTTCCAAAATGTTCTCAGGGCCAAAGTAGCAAAGTGGTTTTCCTATAACTCAAATTTGACCATGTCACTCCTCTACTAAATAAATCCAGTGACTCTCTGTTTACTCTAGGATAAGAAATTATTTCGTCTTCATCTTTCTTTTAAAATTTTGATTGTTTTTAGGAAAACTGCAGATTAAAAAATAAACCCACATAAATCATCAACATTTCTACATATTACCAACTATAATAACTAAGGAGGGTGTTGGCAATAATCTAGGACAAAAGGATTGGGGATCTGAACTAAAATGGTAGTTCTGTGAGAGAAGTTACATTTGAGAGATGGGAAAGTAGAAATGGTAAGATTTGGCAACTGATTAGATATGTGGGATGAGGGAGGGTAAGGAGATATGATAATAATGAGATATGAACCTGAGCTGCTGAAAGGATGGTGTCTTCAACAGAAATAGAGTAGTTTAGAACAGGAGAGGGTTTAGAAAGGAAGGTAAGTTGGGCTTAATATGTCTCAGGGTGTGTGGGGGGTGGGAAGGGTTAGGGGGCAGGATTTGGATAATAAACCAGCAAAGGAGAATGAAAAGGAGTCATCAGAAAGGTAGGAGAACTAGAAGACAGTAATGTCATGAAAACCCAGAGGAGAGAGAATATCCAGGAGTAAAGAGTAATTAACAGTGTCAAATGTTGCAAATAGGTAGAGAAGGAGTATGACTGAGGGGGAATATATCCTTATATATGTATATTTGTGAGTATATATGTACATATCTATGTATACACACACATATAACACACACGCACACACACACACACACACACACACACATATATATCTTGGACGTGATGAGTTTCATGTACAATCATCTTTTTTATTGTACTATGTTATGGAAATACTTGTTTTGTTAAATGAATTAAAAATATATTTTTTAAAAGAGGCCACTGGTAGGAGAGCAGTTTCATTTCAGTGATGAGATTAAAAGCCAAATTGCAAAAGGTGAGGAGTAAGAGAGGAAAAAATAAACAGTGACAAGTTTTTCAGGGAGTTTATCTAAGAGAGATGAGCTATATAGGACCATAGTTTGGGTGGGGAGCGGTGACAGGGTCTAGTGAAGATTTTTTTTGAAATAGAGGAAATTAAAATGTTTGAAGGCATTAGGGGAGGAACTAATTGATAAAGAGAGATTGAAGATTTGAGACAGGGGAGGATGGAGGAGACAATCTGCTGAAGAAGACACAAAGGGATGAGAAGTACACATGTAGAGAACAAGAAACAAGAAACTAAGGGAAAGGAAAAGGGAGTGAGAGCAGATGTCAAGTGATTTTGAGATGAAGAGAATAGGAGAACAGGGAGCTCATATAGAATGGCCTTAATTTTTTCACTAAAGTAAAAAGCAAGGTGTTTAGCTAAGAAAGGAGCAGGAGGAAAAGATATGAAGGGACTTAAAGAAAGGAGAGAAGGTTTGGAACAGATTCTTAGAAGGTTGGAATGATGTAGGGAATCATTTAGGGAGGAATAAAAGGGCTCCCTTGATGTAGTGAGGACCCAGTTGAATTTGAATAACAAATTCTTAATGTACGTAGTCAGCATTGTATTAATAATAATATGCATTATAAAATATGCACAACAATGGAAATTTTATTTTTTAAAAAATATTTTATTTTTCCAATTACATATAAAACTTTTTAACATTCACTTTTTAAAATTTTGAGTTCCAAATTCTCTCCTTCCCTCTCTCTCCTCCATCCTCATTGAAAAGGCAAGCAATATTATATGTTATACATGTGCAGTCATTCAAAACATATTTCCATATTAGTCATGTTGTGAAAGAAAATTCAGCTCTGCCCCTTCCCACAAAAAAAGAAAAAGAAAGTTTTTTTTAAAGTATACTTTGATCTGAATTCAGACTCCATCAGTTCTTTCTCTGGAGGTGGACAGAATTTTCCTCAAGAGTCCTTTGGAATTGTCTTGGATCATTGTATTGCCAAGACTAGCTAAGTCATTCACAGTTGATCATCATACAATATTGATGTTATTGTTTACAATATTCTGGTTCTGCTCACTTCACTTTGCATCAATTCATGTAAGTCTTTACAGGTTTTTCCAAGAGCATCCTGCTTGTCATTTCTTATTGCACAACAGTATTCCGTCGTAACCATATACCAAAACTTATTCAGCCATTCTCCAATTGATGGGCATCCCCTCAATTTCCAATTCTTTGCAACAACAAAAAGAGCTGCTATAAATATTATTGTATATATAGGTCCTTTCCCTTTAAAAAAAATCTTTTTGAGATATAGACCTAGTACTGGTATAATTTTATAGCCCTTTGGTCATAGTTCCAAATTGCTCTCCAGAATGATTGGATCAGTTCACAATTTCACCAACAGTACATTAATGTCCCAGTTTTCCCCACCATCCCCACCAACATTTGTCATTTTTTTTTCTGTCATATTAGCCAATCTGATAGGTACAGGGGGTACCTCAGAGTACTGTGTATTGTGTACCTAATCTATTCCACTGATCCATCACTCTATTTCTTAATCACTAACAGATTGTTTTCATGATTACTGGTTTGTAATACAGTTTGCAATCTGATATGGCTAGGCCTCCTTCCTTTAATTTTTTTCCCATTGATTCCTTGATATTCTTGATCTTTTGTCCTTTCAGATGAATTTTGTTATTATTTTAGCTCTATAAAATAATTTTGGGTAGTTTCATTGGTATGGCACTGAATAAGTAAATTAATTTAGATAGAATTGTAATTTTTATTATATTGGCTTAATCTACTGATGAGCAATTAATATTTCTCCAATTGTTTAGAACTGACTGTGTGAAAAGTGTTTTGAAATTGTATTCATATAGTTCCTGGGTTTGTCTTGGCATGTGGACTCCCAAGTATTTTATGTTGTCTACAGTTACTTTAAATGTAATTTGTCTTTCTATCTCTTGCTGTTAGACTTAGTTGGTAATATGTAGAAACGCTGATGATTTATGTGGGTTTATTTTTTTATTCTGCAACCTTGCTAAAAAAAATCAAAATTTTAAAAGAAAGATGAAATAATTTTTTATCCTAGAGTAAACAGAGAGTCACTGGATTTATTTAGTAGAGGAGTGACATGGTCGAATTTGAGTTATAGGAAAACCACTTTGTCAGCTATACAGGGGGTAGATTGGAAAGTGGAGAGTGCTGACAAACAGAAAAGCCAATAAAGAGGCTATTACAATAATCTAGGTGAAAGATGATAAGGGCCTGAAATAGGGAAGTAGTTGTGTGAATGGATAAAAATGGATGGATAGGAAAGAAGTTGCAGAAATAGAAGCATTTGACAAGTTATGGGATGGGGAGGTGGGAGTAATGAGTTGAAGATGATGGTGAGATTGTGAACCCCAGGTGATTCTGAGGATAATGGTGTTCCGAACAGTAATAGGGAATTTGGAAGAGGGATGGATTTGTAGAGGAAAGATAATATAATAAAATCTTGAACGACATGCTCAATCCATACATGCTTGCCTGTCCTGTATGATTCACTATTCCTACCCAAAACAAAGGGCAAAGGTTGGTTTCTTACTCACTGGTCCTTTCTCCAAGAAGTGTCTGCCATAGTTATGAGCTGATCTGAGGGACGCAGGATGGCTCTGCTGTAGATGTGTGGGATTTTTCCCAGTAGTATCTTCAAAGCTGCTGATGTGGGTGCTTGAATATTGGTCAGGTTACAACTACCCAGAAAATTGAAGTCTATCTCAGAAGAGAAAGAAGTTAAGAGTGCACACAGTATGGGAAGGGGGCAGAGTGAGGGAGTGTTGAAGGATAAGGTAAGCGATTGTTTTGGAGATGATCCATCCCCTTCACTGGTTATTTCATGGAGAGTCTATACCTGTAATTGCATGATCTTCCCCCACTCTGACTGGCTGATCACACTTTCCTATGACCTCTACTTTATAAATCAATATTCTAAACAATTTGCTCTTATATTAGATAATCCCTCAAAGCGTTTTGCTTTTCTCCTTAGATGTCTGGAAGCCTATGTTAAATTTAATGCACTAATCCCAAAGTATCTGATATATTGATTTCTCTGTTCCTCTTATCTGATTTTGCTTTGTTTTATATTTAAGTGTATTATTTTAACTCAGTATGATGCATCAAGTATTTTTTTAAATAGATGTGAATATCAATTATAAGTAAATTAAGATCATAATATCATCAAATTAATGTTTCTTTAAGGTAAGTTTTCTCAAACCAAAATGCTTCTTAGAAAGGAACATTTAGTGTTGCCATCTTGTTTTTCTTGGCCATTTTCTTTGAAGTACTAACAGTGCTTTTAACCATCTTTTTGCTTTGTTTTGTTTTTGCTTTTGCTTTTTATTTTAATTTTTTTATGGAGAATGCAAATCCTTTGTCATATAGTAGCTGCCCCAAAGGCATAATTGTCTAGAGAGACTTAGACTAGTTTTTAACTGTAAGAAAAGCAGACTGTAACTGAAAAATGTGCTTTCTCCAATTAGCCATGAATGATCCTAATGTGCCATGAAGAGTAAAACCAATACTACTTGGTCCCACTACATATCTCAGTGCCACAGTGAACCAGATTGACCAAATCCTTCTATGTAGGTGTGCTTCATCCTGTTTTAAAGACAAATCTTCAATCATCCATTCCTAGGGCCCTTAACCATGTAGGTCCACTTTCCTTACTTCATAAGACAGGGATCAGTATGTCAGATTTTAAAGAAACTTGAATTTCATATTGACAAAAATCACAATTTTGATTGTCACCGATTATCTTCTTTGTTGAACTTTGTCCTACATATCCTGAGAGAACTGAATGACTTTACATTTCCATGTCTCCATTTTATCCTAACCATAAATAAGCAAGGGAAAATATTGTGTGCTTTTTGTATTATGAAAGCTTTTGTGAAATACTATGATGCATTACGGGCCACTGAGGCTGACACTATTCAGTGTGTGACTTAAATTCTGTCTCTTTTATAGAATCAGGAAATGTTACTAGCCCTTGACTTAAAATCTGACAGTTTTATTGAGCATTATTACATCTGGTGCTCTTCACTTTGTTAATTTCACTCACCTCTGACTTCCTGAATAATAACTGGAAAAGACATTAGGGATGACATTTATATTTGAGGATGCAGTTGATCAATCTATTAGTGCTGTGGAGAATGCTCACTAAGGCCCATCAGGTAAATAACTTACGGGCTGTGAACTGAAGTAGGAAGAGCCTATAAAATGGAGTTCCAATTTTTATGCTTTTAAATAGCTCCTGGAACAGAAACAGACGTGCAAGACTGTGTTATGGATCACTTTGCCAAGGTGAATGTGGATCTCGCTGCTTGAGGGAACTTGATGGAACTTCTCATGTCTTTTATTCAGTTGTGTAAATTACTGTGGAAATGTATTTTCCAAGTTATTGGCTTTTATATGGGAATATTCTAGAGGGGAAAAAGTTTTCTGTTTAGAGTATTGGATAATTAGATTACAACTCTGGGTTCACTTTAGAAGCTGTTTTATTATTGTTATTATTATTCTCTTAAATTTTAAGAGGAGAAGAGGAGGGTAGAAGGAAGGACAAAAGTCCCTTGGAATTGATCTGGGATGTTGTTTTTATTCTGAAACAAAGAAACAATTAAGTAGCACAAGAACAACAAGTCTCACCTTAAAAAAAAAAAAAACAACATCATGGAGTTGGGCATGGTGGCACAGGACTTAAATCCTTGCTTCTGGGTATGTTGAGGCTTCTACATCTTTTGAGCTCAGAAGACTTGAGTTATAATAGGGCTGACATTGCTGAAGTGTCCACACCAAATCTGGCATCAGCACAGTGAGCTCTCAGGAGATGGGGGGAGTCACCAGGTGCCCAAGGAGGGGCAAATTGGTCCAGGTTGGAAATGGACCGGGTCAACAACAATTGTTATCAAACAGCAATAGGATCAGGCTATTAACAGCCTGGCAAGATAAAGAGAAAAGTCAAGTTGAAAGAGCTTCTGGACACTGCCCTTGACGCAATGCCAAAGAAGAAAGAATGCTTATCAAACTTGTGGATACCAAAATACTGAGAGAGATATCTAATACATTCCAAAATAAAAGCAGGATCCAAAAATATCTTCAAAGACTAGAACAACAAGATGAATCTAGCAAGATGAAATTTAACAGGGATAAATGTAAATGAGATCAATGAGAATCTGGGTTTTTCAGTAGAAAGCTGTTCACAAATAAGTGTAATATTTTACCTGTGTTAAGTAGGTAGGTTTTTTTTTTTAATTACCATTGAATTTGAAAGACACACTCTCATGCTGGAGGCCACAAAATTCTAAAGAAACTCAGGGTGATTGATTTTCTTTCTTTTTTTTTTACCCCTGAAAACACTAGACTATTCTTTATTTCAGTTTGAAAGTTACAAGGGAGCTTACCTTAATGACTGTAGACAGCCCAGAGATAATGTAGTCCAGGATTTCTATGTACAATCCTCTTTCACACACACCCCAACCCCACAGCGTTCTTGCTAACGTCCTGGCACCAAACCCTTTCTGCTCAGCACAGAGACTTCTGGAATGAAGAGAGCTAGATTCCTTTGCAGTGGCCTGGATCCTACTCCTGCCTCCTCGAAACAGTTCCCTTCTGCACAGGCCCTCTTCCATAGGTGCACTGGATGCTAGTGCCCCACTCCTAAAAATCCTCCCCTTGCCAAACTACCCTGGCAACACATTTTTCTAATGTTCTCGGGGTCAAAGAGGCAAAATCAAAGGTTCCTGTGATGGCTTCTGCTTTGTAATTTTAACATTGAATTGTTATTTTAGCCTCTGGTTTTGGAAATAATTTTTTTTTGCTTTGTTTTTCATTTTTATACAAAAAACTCAACCTGACAATTTTGCCTAAGAGCTAAAAATTTTTTTGTTAAGTGCAGTTCTGTTTTCTGCTTGCAACAATCTGCTTTCAACAAGGCTCCGTGGTCACAGTCATACCCTACTTTGGTCAGAGGTCATATGTGTCACCTTACTCCAGTGGTTGTGGCTGGGTCATTGCATTTCATGTGATCCAGAAATGTGTGTCCATCATATCAACCAAGGACATAGATCTTCCCCTGGTGTACAGTGACCCTAAGTGTGCTCCGTCAATGTTTCACAGGGGCCACAAAAGTCCAGGTCTTCATTTCCACATCATATCTTTCCATACCATTCAACTGGATAGCTTCCTGTAACATAGATGGAGTTGTGCTGAGCACAGACACCTGCCCTTCTTTGGATGGTGTTCATAGACGTGATCATCTGCCACTCTCTGAGTAGTAGCACTCAGCAGAATTGAGGTGATTTGTTCCATCAAAGCCTGCATAGGGCAGGTAATTCTGGACAGCCACTCCCACCCCAATCCTTTGTGTCAGCATTGGTTCCACTAAGTGCCACTTATCCCACTCTGGCCCATACCTCTTCCACTGTTGTGGCAAATGCAGCTACAGGAGCCCCCAAATGCATAGATGAAGCCATCAATGACACCAACCCAATATGATTCTAGGGCACACTCATGGGTGCAAAGGGGGACCACTGATTGGTCATAGGATTGTAGCAGTCAAGGGCATCAGAGTCTGTGCTGCCATCTGAAAAATTGTTCCTTCCCCTAATAGCATATAGCAGCCCACCCACCACACAATTTGCTAGACCACTTTAGAGCACCTGTGGGTCTGCAAGATGGAGCCAGGCACAATCACAAGGGTTGTAGGCCACCAGGTAGCTCAGTGACTATTGGAAGTAGTCGCTTGCCATGTAGATGACCTGACCTATCTTGGGTGCCTGGCAGGGCATCACCTGGGTGGGCTTGTGCAGGGTGAAATACTGAAAGATCTTAACCAAGTAGTCCTTACAACACAAGTCTGATTAGAGGATCTCATTCTTGCAGCTACACTTCTAGGAAGTGGGGAGCGAGGGAGTGGCAAAAGACAGCACAAAGAAAAATTTGAATGTGGAAGCCCCACTGCTCCCAGTCACATTCTATCCAATTGATGCGGGCATAGGAGACCTTGGACTGACAGGGCACATGGAGCTTGTCCCAAGTGATTAATGTAACTAGTTGACAATGAGACACATTAAGGAATTCCTCTTGCTTTGCTACTTCACCAAAGCGCATGTAGTTGTTCTCCCAGCCACACTGATAGAGCTCAGCACAGCCAATTTGCTCAGCAAAGTTGGTAATCCCAATCGCAATTGCTGAGTCCAGCTGCTGCACCAAAAATTCACTGCAGGCCTGCACTACACTGTCAATCTGGTACATGACGGCCCCATTCATCACATGCAGCATCTCTCCCCCTGGAGATAGAAGCAGTATAGGCAAACTCTATGAGTCATTCTGTCACCTTGGGGTGGATGCCCTTGACAGAGACCACTTCCATGTCCTGCTCCTGCTGCCCGTTGGTGAACATGGCCTTGAAAGCTGGGCTGGAGGAGGCAAGAACCACTTTGTGAGCCACAAATTGGGCAGCAGGCACATCACCACATTTGACCTGCAGAGTCATATCATATAGCTGAAGCTCATCCGAGGTGCCAAAGGCCTGTCTGGTGTGGTCCTCTAGGGTACAGCTGAAGGTTCAGTTGCTATGCTGGAAGGTGTCACCTCCACCTTGCACTCCATGCCATACATCACGGCATTGCTACCACCCCCACCCTGGGGGCACTGGGACAGAAGGGAAAAAGAATAGGCACCAGGAACACCCGTGCTATGCCCAGACACTGGCTGCAGCCTCTAAAAAAACGTTGCCATCACAGGGAGTTACCCACCCAGCTACAGCTGAACTCTGCTCCTCCTCCTCCGTCTCTGCCTCCTGGGCTCTGGAGCCTCTATCTCATGCCACAAGAGGTGGGGGTAGGGTGGGGATTGATCTTCAAGCTATCTCAAGGAGCAGATTCCAAAACAGAGGAAAAATCATAAATGGTGCTTATATCAAAAAAGTGCTACCAAGAAGACATCAGCTATTATTAATTTCTCCACCAACTTTTTTATTTCTATAATGTCTTGATGAACATGACTTAGAACACCTATAGTACATCCTTAATTGAAACATGAGGAAAGAATGGTCAAATTTTCACAAATGAAATTTCTATAGCGGGCAATATTTTATGGTTATACAACTGACTGAAGGATAAAGGAAAGATAAACTCTTACTGTGTCTGTTGTTTATTAATTTTTAAAAGCACTTGACTCAACAGAACCAAATACATCCTTGAAGGCTTTCCTTAAAGTGTTTCCAACACCTCATGAAAATAAAAACTAAAATTGTAGAGGTTGCATAGTATAATTTATGAGCAGTAGACTTGGAATTATGCAAGACATGAGTTTCTATCCTGCCATTTATAAGCTGTCTGACCAATGAAACATCTCTAAGCTTCTTTTAACTTCAGTTTCCTCATCTGCCAAGTAGGGATGATAATAGTTCTAATAGCTACATCCCAGGGATGTTGTGAAGATCAAAGGAGATAATGTATATAAGGTACCTTAAGACTTTATAATAATAATATAAAATAATAAAAGCATAATGGAACCATAAGGCATTGTAATAGTAATATAATAAAACCATAAGGATTAACAATAATAATAATAATAATAATAACTAACATTTATATAGTACTTACTATATGCTAGGCATTGTTTTAAATGTTTTACAATTATTATCTTATTTAATCCTCATCACCACCTTGGGAGATGGGTCCCATTATTATCCTCATTTTACAGATGAGGAAACTGAGGCAAATAGAAGTTAAGTGACTTGCCCAGGGTCACACCTCTAGGAAGTGTCTGAGGCTGGATTTGAACTCATCATCCTGACTCTAGGCCCCTCACTCTTTTTTTTTTTTGGCTAGGCAATAGGGTTAAGTGACTTGCCCAGGGTTACACAGCTAGTAAGTGTCAAGTGTCTGAGGCCAGATTTGAATTCAGGTACCCCTGACTCCAAAGCCAGTGCTCTATCCACTTCACCACCTAGCTACCCCACTCACTCGATCTATTGCACCACCTGGCAGAAATTATTATTATAAGACTCAATGACAAATGCAACTAGGAGGATACTTGTGTTCAATGATCATCTTATTTTCAACATCAAGCAAGGTATAAAACAGGTGGGTGGGTTTATGCTCACCTTAGCTGTTTGACAGTATTAGGGCAGATGTCTTACACAAAGAAGACTGTGTCCAAACACAAAGATAATTCTCTATGAAGGGTGAGGTTCTTCACCTGCTATCATTTTTTTTCCAGGTGATCAGTATTCTTATGGGGATACTCTATAGCTACAAATCACACAACACCAAGATCTCCACTTAAAATAATTCAAATGGCAAAGGGAAGACCCTTTGTAAATATACTAGAGCATATTTCCAAAGTTCACTTGTACACAAAATGTGGGACAAAAGAAACCATTGGAGACCTATATAATGAGGCAAGGGGTAGACCAGTAATGTAGGAAGAATAAGAGACATATATCCCTAATGCATCTTGTCATCTGCCCTCACTGCCAAGGGCCACCATAAAGGCAATGGACAATGACCCCTTCTCAGGAAATAATAATCAAATCAATATTATAATTACTAAGAAAAAGGTATAGCAATTGACTGCCCTGTGGCTCCACTCACAATCCCTGTGACTACCCTTCTAAATCCTTCCTTTTCTGGCAATCAGTCCTCAATATGCCCCTAGTACAGGGATTCCCAAATTGTAGTACACGTCTTCACAAAAGGAAGCTTGAGTTTCTTGAAGGAAATAAGGGATTTAATGAGGCAGAAGTGAAGATGAGGAGGGAGTGGGTCTAGGCATAGGGCCAACCTGTGCTGAGGCATGGAGAAGGGCTATGGCGTGCTTTGTGCAAGGAACAAAGGAGACCTATTTGGCTGGAACATAGAGTATAGGAAGAGCAATAATGAAGCTAGAAAGCTAGGTTGGAGTCAAACTGTGAAGGGCTTTGAAAGCTAAACAGAGGTATTCATATTTTATTCTTAAGAAAATAGTGAGACACTGTAGTTTATTGAGTACAGGAGTGATATGGTCATGTCTACATTTAAGGAAAATCACTTTGATAGGTGCATGGAGAATGGACTAGAGTGAGGAAAGACTTGAGTGGGGAAGGCCAATTAGAAGTCAGTAGTTTAGGTGAGAGGAGATGAAGACCTGAATTAAGGTGGGAGCTGTAAGTAGAGACAAGGGGTAAGAAATAAGAAAGGTTATAGAGATAGAAACTAAGATTTCATACCTGATGGGCTATATGTAGTGAGGGAGTGGGAGAGTGAAAAATCAAGGATAATGATGAGGTTAGGAACCTGGGAGACTAAAGAATGTTTGTGACTTTGACAGAAATAGGGAAGTTTAAGAGAAGCAGTAGATTTTCAGGGAAAAATGATCAGGGTTTGTTTTTTTGTTTTTTTTTTTTTCTGGACATGTTGAGTCTGGGATATTTCCAGGACAACAAGTTTGAAATATCTACTAGGCAGTTGGTGATTCAGGACCGAAGCCCAGGGGAGAGACTGGAATTAAATATATACATCTGGGAATCATTTGCCTAAAGATGATAATTAAACTCATGGGAGTTGATGAGTATAGCTCATGTAAGTTCTGAGGATACTTAAGCCAACTCTCACTCCTCTTACAAATGAGTTTAGGTTCCCAGATCAAGGTTACATCTCTCTTTCAGGGTTCTAGGAATATCCCTTAGGAATCAGGAGTCATTCTCTAATGCCCTAAGCTCTAACATCCATTGCTGTGCTTCTCCCCAAGACTATCAATTGAGAATCATTTTAGCCCGTCTTATGTAGATTCAAAAATAGTAAGAATAATTGGTACAAAAGATCCTCCCCAAAGTCTCTCCTACAAGTACATATGGCATTTAAGAGAAAGTGGCCTTAACCTTAGAAAGCAGCAACAAAGGGTTACTCAGCTTCTGGTTGGTAAGCATTTTTTTTTTCTCTTATTTGTCAGGCTTCCAGTGGAGCTGTGACTCTACATCCACTCTGTCATTGGCTTTCAATGCAGCCTCCATGGCTGATACATTAATGAATCTAGGACAGGATGGGAAATCCAACATCCTCCAGACTTTTCAAAGTTTGCAAGGTCCTTCTCTAGCCAAATGGGGGTAGGGAGAAGTAGAGCTAGAAGGACTGAATCCAAACTTCACGGAACAAAAAGTTTAGATTCAGTCAAAGAGCTGCACTTGAGGACCTAGAGGGCCACCTGTGGCCTTTAGGCCCCCAGGTGCTTTACCCCCACCCTAGGGTATAATTATGTTTTCCTGGCCTACTTGAACCCACTTCCGGTCACTCCAGTTTCAAGTACTTTTCCAATTTAGTTTAAAACTTATGATTGATTTTGATTAAAACTAAAGCCTATGATTGACATTGATCGGTTACACCTGGTTAAGGGACTCTAGGCCATCTTATCACCAGTTACTTTACATGGGTTGAGGTAATTTGATTGAGTAAATCACTCAACCTTTGGTGACATGAAGTCACCATGAGAGTGTAAAGAGAAAAAAGAAGGCCCAGGATGTAGCCTTGGGGAACACCCACCTATAGAGAATATGATATGGACGATTAAACAGCAAAGGAGACTGAGATGTAGTGGTCAGACATGGAGGAGAACCAGGAGAGAGCAGTGTTATGTGAACCCAGAGAAAAGACTATGCAGGAGAAGAGGGTGGTGAGGAGTGTCAAATGCAACAGAGAGATAAAGGATGAGAACCGAGGAAAGACCATCAGACTGAGGAATTTAGAGAAGACTATTGATAGATTGAATTTATTCCTGTCTAAAATTTGGAGAGAAAATTAGAGACATTTTGTACTTAATGATGCAAGAAGAATCCATGCAGTCTGAAGGCCGGTAATTGTGATGACACTTCCATAATGACATGTTTTCTGTAACTATAAGAATACTTGAAATCTCTCATTTTCACTCCCACTTTTCATTTCCACAAGGTCTCAGTAATTTCTCATCTAGACAATTGACACGGCCTCCTCAATCATTTCCCTTCCAAACCCCACGGTCTCCTTGCTCTAATCAGCCACAGTAATTTTCCCCAGATCATCTAACTCTTCTCATCAGTTGTGTGCTGAAAAGTTTAAACTTAGCCTTCAGGGGCATGCACAGTTTGAATCCAATCTCCCTGGTCAACCGCACTTTCTCGCACCCTGATTTTTCCAGATGGCATATGTCAAAATTCAACCCATCTTTTAAGGCCTAGTTTTTGCATGAAGCCTTCCCTGCTCCCTCTAGAAGTTGTTTCTGAAATGCCATTTTACTTCATTTGTGACTTTTCTTTCATTCATCATGGTCACTCTTGTTTTATTGTTGTTCATTATTTTCTGTTCTAGACTAAAGGCTTCTGAAAGTCAGGAGCTAGAAGTAGCTAGGTGGCACAATACATAGAGCTCTGGACCTGAAGTCAGGAAAACTAGAGTTCAAATCTACCTTCAGATATTTATTAGTTGTATGAACCTTGTCAAATCGCTTAACCTCCATCTACCTCAGTTTTCTTCTGTAAAATGGGGATAATAGCACCTTTCCCAGAGTTGTTGTAAGGATAAAATGAGATAATATTTGTAAAACACTTTGTAAACCTTAAATGATATTCATCTCACAAAGCACCTAGCATAGTGTGTTTCATGTAGAATTTTCTCAATAAATATTATTTTAATAAGTGAATATGAATCATCTCAGAATACAGATTAATAATCAAATAACTAGTGTAGTCAGCTACACCATAGGCATCTAGGTAGTACAGTGAATAGAGCACTTGACCTAAAGTTAGGAAGACATAAGTTCAAATCTGACCTCAGAGACTTATTAAGCTGTGTGACCCTGGGCAAGTCATTTAACCTCTGTTTGCCTCAGTTTCCTCATCTGTAAATGGGAAAAGTAATGCCTGTCTCCCAGGTTGTTGTGAGAATCAAATGAGATAATAATTATGAAACACTTAAGCACAGTGCCTGGCACATGGTAAGTGCTGTATAAAAGTTGACTATTATTATTAGTTACCAATTTTGTGGCAAGCTAAGAAGCTTCAACAACATTTTTTTAATGCTATCTTGGAGATTTTTATCAATCACTAGAATCTTTTGTCTTTCAATATTCAATATTTTTCTATTTCTGTACTGTCACAAAAATGCTGCTTTATTGGTCAATATAGAAGGAACCATAAACTCACACCTGGCAATAAAAACACACTCCCCTGGCATGGTGAACAGGTTCTTCCAAAACATCAGAGAAGCATCTTATTGTAAAGCTTCTCAGTGTCAGCAAAGAAACTACTAGATGAAATTGTGTAAACTTCTCAGCATGGTGCTCCTTTAAGATGGTAATCATTTTTGCCCTCTCCTTGTCCACTCTATTCCGCCTCACACAGAATTTTCTTACATCTTCTTCTGTAAGAACCTGAATGACATTGAAGATGTTTTTTAATAACTGACAACCAAGTTCATCTGTTTTTTTATCCCTTTTGATTATTTTAGAGACAATTTAAAATTGAATTTCACATTTTATCTTATTTCCTTCGAGCTCCAAATAGCATCATTTCTATTTCATAGAAAATTATTTCGTATGATGTCTCTAAGTGGATTTATGGTCCAGTCCCTAGCACAATACCTTGCACGTAGAAGACACTCCATAAAGATCCATCGGTTTCATTTATGGTACCTCTGAACGTTGTCAGTTCTCATTTCTAGCAGCTGGCCTATCAAATCTAGCTAGTTATTACTCAAAATGAAACCCTTTAATCCACCTGCTCCCACTCATATGCTATTCAACAGAGCTGTAGAAAGTTGTATAAGTATCCTAACTGAATCTATTATAAATCTCAATTAATCTAATCTCAGTTGGACTCTCACTGCATCAAGGCATTTTTTTTATTCCTTTTCATTAATTCTGTATCCCGCTCCCCACAGTATGTCTTCTAAACCTTCTCTTCACTCCTTAAGCCTCTTAACCACTCTCTCAGCTGAGGACTTTGCCTCTTATTTTTGTAATGGGGTGTGGCGCATGTGCAGAGTGCCTGGAATGGTGTTTCTCCATATGGATAAGCTGGGGAGCCTGTTTCTGGGATAATCATGATGATGTATAAAGAAAGTACCATTCATATACATTCTGTAACTAGTTGTGGTCAGCTAACCACAGGTAGAAGAGGAGGCCAGTGGACTGCAGAGGCATTCAAAATGTCCTGTCAGTTTCAGCTCCCCTTTATTTCTTCTTTTGCCTCTCTCTCTTTTGGCTTCATTTGGTCATTCCTTAGATCACAGTGTCTGGTGAGAGACCATGACAATCTTGGGAGTTTAGAAAGGCCAAGAGAATAAATTACAGGAATTTGGGAGTCATAGTCTAGCATCAGTGGTCCTTAGGATCAAAGGCCTGAATTTTAGGACCCAGTGGTATATGAAACTTGGGATCATCCAGAAATTGTGCTGCAGTGGGACATGATTGGGGAGGGACTGATACCATATGGAAACTGAGATAAGTTTTGAACCTTTTCCCCCAGAGACCAAGGTAGTAGAGGAGATAGTATGATTCCTTAAAAGTATTAGAGGAAATGTTTATATTTTGTTTTTGCTATAACTTTGAGGAAAATATCTCAGTGTAAAATCTAATTAATGTTAAATGGAACTTGGGTGCTGGTCACTAGCCTCCTAAGAAGAGGGATAAAAGATGGTGGAGGCTCAAGCTGATGGCAGTAGAGGGAAAAAAGAATGCACAAAACTCTCAGAATACCTTATAACCCAGAGGGGGAGGTAAGGCCTGCCTGATGAGGAGAGGGTGGTACATCATAGGCTTTGGCCTCAGTACAAAGACAGGGAAATGGGAGATGGAGTTCTGAATGTCAGGAACAGAGAGAAGGACAATTTGTCTGAACTGTTGTAATGCTGAAAGAGAAGTAATGTATAATATTCTGAAGGGCAAATCTCATTCAGGGCCCTCATTTCCTTTCTCTGTATATTCCCTTTCTTGGTGACCTTATGAGCTTTCATGAGCTAATTATCCCCTCTAATATGAGTCCTGCTGACTCTTACATTGATATATTTAGCCCTTTTCTCTCCTGAGCCTCAGTCCCACATCACTAATGACTTATTAGACGTTTTGAACCTGCATATCCTGCAGGCAATACTGAGATATATACTTGTTTGTAAAATCTTACAAAGCTGCATCATTTCATTAAGCAGAGAGAAGCAGTGGAGGGTAAATCTTGGGCCTTATTGATGCCAAAAAAGTAACCAAGAAAAAATTGATAGCTATCAACCTATCCCACTATACAAAATCTTTATGAGTTACCTCTACATGAACTGAGAGCTTCCTCAGTGAACGTTTTAGTCAGGGAAAATTAAGTGTTCACAAATGCTAGTCAGGGATAAACCACGTCTTTAACACTGTTCAATTGACTGAATGATGTAGAAAATATAAAATTCCATTATTGTGCTTATTATTTGGTGATTTTGAAAAAGCATTCGGCTCATACCACCTTACAGGCTCTTTCACAAGGTGTTTCCAATCCATGTATCAAGGTTATCAAGGTACCTCACATCGTATATCTAATTAATTGTCAGATCTTGTTTCTACCACCACCACATCTTTTGCCTTCTCCCCATTCACACGGCCACCGTACTTGTTCATACCTCATTCATTTTTAACCAGACTATTGAAGAGCTTTCTAATTGGTATCCCTGCCTTGTAGCTCTCCTTACTACAATCCATTGTCCACACAATTGCCAACATGATTTTCATCAAGGACAGATCTAACTATGTCACTCCTCCACTCAATGAATTCTGTTCTTCTTGAGTCTTGTCTGACTCTTTGTGACCCCATTTCAGGTTTTCTTGGCAGAGATGCTAGAATGGTTTGCCATTTCCTTCTCTAACTTATTTTATAGATGAGGAGACTGAGGCAAACAGGGTTAAGTGACTTACCCAGGGTCACACAGCTAGTAAGTGTCTGAGACTGGATTTGAACTCAATTCTTTCTGACTCCAGGCCCAGTGCTCTATCCACTGTGCCACCTAGCTGCCCCCAATAAATTCTAATGATTCCTATTGCCTCTAGGATCCAATATGAAGCTGTCTGCTTAGCATTTTAAGCCTGTTACACCTTGACTCCTACCTATCTTTCCAGCCTTATTATGTATTGTCTTTTACTGATGACGTGGTGTTGATTAATTCACCCACTTTATGATCTAGTTAAACTAGGATTCTCTTCCTCTCACACAACATCCCCTCACCTATTTCCACTTCACGTGGAATGCACTTTCTTTTCATTCACACCTTTTATAATCCCTAGTTTCCTTCAAGACTCAATTCAAGTGCCTTCCTCTACATGAAAGTTTTCCTGCTCCCCTAAAAATTACCTTGTATCTTTTGTATACAGCTAAACATATCATACACACATTTTCTTCCACACTAGAATGTAAGCTTCTTGAGAACAAGTACTGTTTCACTTTTTCCTTTGTGTTTTCTGCACACAGCACAGTACCTGACACTTAATAAGTGCATACTTACTTATTGATTCCACCAGGCTACAGCACTGGACTCATTGACTGCTTTCTGCCCTTGAATTTTTCATGCTTCCTATTTTTTCATGTTGATCTAATTATTACATTTTAATTAATTAATTAATCTAATTATAAATTTTTCTACTTCTCAGTTACTTCAGAGGATGGTCACTCAGTGGATCTTGGTATGCGAAATGAAATTGAGGAGAAAGGATTCTACACTGAGAATTTTCATTCGGCATCATGGGTTTTCAGAGGAGATGATGAAAATCCTGAAAATAGTCCTAGATGTCTTAGTAAAAAACCCCAACCAGTAGCTGGTAAGTGTTGGACATTGTGGTGATCTCGACTCCAGAGGACTGATAATGAAGCAAACCTCCATCCGCTTGGTAGAGAGTTGCAGAACAAAATGGTCAGACATGGTCATTGTATCAGTTGTTTTGGTTACCTGTTTTCCTTTCTTCCAAAGGAGGATTTCATGATGGGGGCTAAAAGTGGGTTGTTATTAGGAGGTGAAAATATTTTGTCCTTGTCATTGAAAACCTATCTGATATGGAATTCTTTCTAGAAGTCTTTTTTTTTTTTTGTTATGAGGGGGGATAGGTAATGGGGTTAAGTGACTTGCCCAGGGTCACACAGCTAGTGTCTGAGGCCAGATTTGAACTCAGGTCCTCCTGACTCCAAGACTAGAGCTCTATCCCTTTTTCCACCCTGCTGTCCCTAGAAGTCTTTTAACATAGCAGTTGTTGTAGGCTAGGCCAGACTCAGGCCAGTGTAGTAGTTTTTATTTGAAACTGGAATGAAAGGAGACTCTTAGATCATTAAACAGTTAGCAAAAAGGTTTCCTTAGATATCACATGGAAAAGATACTTAGGAAGGATACCACACTGGAGCAAAGATAGACATGGTATCCCTGATGTTTATACAGAAACACATCTGGTCAGAAAGTCAGGCTGTGATGAATCACACGGTCATGGAACATCTAGCCAAGCTTGACGGGCACTGCTACTGTCCTTTTTTTATGCCTCTAATTTACCAGGAACCACCATCAATGGGGTTTAGCCTTAGTTTCCTAGGGTAATCAATTGTCAAGGAGATCATTCTTGACTTTTAGGAAAAAAACAATACAAACAAACAAGCCCTAACCTAGTCTATATGGCAATAACCTAGACAGATATTTTTCTTAGCACACTAGTAGATAGCAGTGTAGTACTTGGGCTTTCTATCTGTTGTTCCTTTCTCTTCCTAGATGACACATCCATTTTAGTAAACCACACTAGGTTTAAATGGCTGATAATCAAAAGGGTTACCCCTTTGTAGAATGTTGGCCTTTTAATGGGAGTCAGATCTACAGAAGCAAATTCTAATGGTGAGATTTGAGACATCAACTGGTGAAGAGAGAAGAATTTCTTTGGGCTTGAGTTATTCCTTATAGCCCTGACACCATTCCGGGTAGGCCATTTTCTAGTCCAGGACAAGACTCATTGTCAGAACAGGATACAAGAAAGACAACTGGCTTTGAGTCAAAAGACTTTAGGCAAGTCACTAACCTCTCTGAGCTTTAGTTTTCTCATTTGTAAAATAGGGATCTTGGATTAAACAGTCTCTGTGATCTTGTCCAGATCCTGGTTGATCTGTCTTAAGACGGAACTCTAAAATGTTATTCTCAAGAAAACGAGAAAACAGTTATGCTTTACTATCAGCAACAAGCTATGTGAAGCTGTAGGAGAAAAACAAAGCTTGGTATATTTTCAAGTGGAAGCATTTTCATGTGTATATGGAAACATTTACTCTCCTTGTAAATGTTTGTCTCTGATAATCAGATAGTCCCAAAGGAAGTATTATTTATAGAGATAGATTATTTGAAAATTAATATACATAGTTTGTGCTATAGTTTTTTTAGCAAACTGCTGGCAATCAGAGGTTATTTACCAGATGGTAGCAAAGGGGAGCCAGGACTATAAATCTCAAAATATGTGAAAACTGCCATCAAAATGTAAGGAGGAACATGTTGCAAAGTATTTTGATTGCCTCTTCTCCCAAAGGAGGGTGCTAAAGTTGAGCGGACCATTTAAAGTCTTTATTGAAATACCTATACTTTAACAAGTACTACTGACAGTCAGTTTGCCTGATTGCAGAGCAACCTTGAAAGCAATTGCTATTTTAACCGTCCCATAGTAGAGAAACAAAACAAAACAATCATACTTTGATTTGAATAGCACACTAAAAAGGGACCATTACCAGATATCTGTTGGACAATCAATCTGTCAAAAGCAAGAGGTATTATGAAGAGCAAATTGGAGAGAGTGGGAAGTTTTGATTTGTAATTTGCATGAATTCTATGGTTAGTCAGAGAGCAGTTTTCTATTTTTTCCTCATCCTGATTACTTTTCAGCCAATAACCATCAGTTAAAATCTTTGTCTGTAAGTCCTTGAGTTTCTCACCTCATCTCTTAAATTAAACTGAAATTAAATCCATGGAAGTCCAGGGAAAGTCGTGCAAAAATGACTGGTTAATGGTACACAGAAGAAAAGTCAGTAATTCCAGCCTTTTCAAAAGCATAGCATTGAACACAAAACATTAGTACCGAACAGACCTTGGAGAACAAGCAGGAGACCTTGGCTCATTTCTTTTCCATAACTTAACCATGATTCTTCTGGTATTGAATTGACTGATATCAACATTAGAATCACTATATATTTTTTTCCCCGATAATTTTGCAAAGTTAAAGTTAATTTGTTTATAGGAAAAATGATCTTTGGGGCAGCTAGGTGGCGCAGTGGATACAGTACCAGCCCTGGATTCAGGAGGACCTGAGTTCAAATACGGTCTCAGACACATAACACTTACTAGCTGTATGACCTTGGGCAAGTTACTTAACCCCATTGCCTAGACAAAAAGAAATAAATAAAAAATGATCTTTGCTGTCTTATTTTATTTACCTAACTGCTGCTGTTATGTTGCAGCATATCTTCAGGTATGGAGATGGGTGTTTCAGGTCTTCATTTGAGGATTTTATTTCTTTATTTCCAGAAAACTGTAGATATTAAAAAAAAAAAAGCCCTTGTAGATATTAAAAAAAAAAAAGCACTTTCTGACCAAGTTCAATTCAAGATTGGTTGTACTACTGATTATCTGTAATACCCCAGGCAGATGTGTTGTTCGCCTCCTTGGTTTAGCATAATAAAAATGATTACTTACCTCAAAAAAACTTCTATCAACAACTTGTATTTAATTAGTTCTCATGTGCCCGAACTTTGATAGGT
Organism: Vombatus ursinus; assembly: GCF_900497805.2. Taxonomy (NCBI): domain Eukaryota; kingdom Metazoa; phylum Chordata; class Mammalia; order Diprotodontia; family Vombatidae; genus Vombatus; species Vombatus ursinus. The sequence goes on along the minus strand of NW_020954570.1, from coordinate 1,678,809 downwards.
GCTGGTGATACAAATAAAATGAATGAAAGAGCCTCTACTCACAAAGCACTTGCATTCTAATGGAGGAAACAAAAAGTACATATACGAATATATTCAGAATAAATATAAGGAGAATAAATAGAAATAAATACCTTGTAAGGTAGTTTGGGAGGGAAGGAACTAGCAGAATCAGGAAAGGCTTCAAGTACAGTGTGGTGATTGAGCTATATCTAGATAGAAGAAAGAGAAGAATTCTACAAGGCAGGTGAGGAGGGAGTTCATTCCAAGCTTGGACAGCACAGAGGCACAGATATGGGATACTGAGTACTGTGCGTGAGAAATAAAAAGAAGGCTAGTTTGGCTGGGTCACAGAGTGGGGAACATGGACTAACATACAATGAGGCTGGAAAGATAGTTTGAGATAAGATTGTAAAGATTTCAAAGCTGAAGAGAAGTTTGCCCTTGAGACCATAGGGAGACACAAGTATATTGAACAGGTGTGTAGCAAGCTCAGATCTGCACTTAAGGAAAATCACTTGGCCAATGGTGTGGAGGACAGACTAAAGTGGAGAGAAACCAGAAGCAGAAAGTCCATTTAAAAGGCCATTACACTAATCCAGGGGAGAGCTGATGAGGCTCTGAACTAAGGAGGGAAATGTGTGAAAGGCAGTGAAAGAAAGCTATTGTGGAGGTAGAAGGGCAAGATTTGGCAACTGACTGGATATACGGGGTGAAATAGAGAGAAGAATTGAGGACCACGCTAAAGTTAGCGGCCTGGGAGACCTGGTAAATGAGGACGCCTTTGACAGAAATAGGGATGTCTGGAAGAGGTGGGATTTGAGGGAAAGATTAGATTGCAAGCTCCTTGAGGGCAGACATATTTTTTTGTATCCTCAGTGCTTAGCAATGTGTCTGGCACATAGTAAGCAATTAACAAATGTTTATTAATTGATTATTGATTGAAAGATAATAAGGTCTATTTTGAATCTGTCAAGTTTGAGATATCTCCAGAACATCCAGTTTGAAATGTCCAATAAGCAATTAGTGATGCAAAGCTGAAGCTCAGGGGAGGGAGCACGAAAGAATATAGTCATCTGCATAGCCATGATAGTTTCACAGATGGGAGTAAATGAGGTCATCAAGAGATTAAGTGTGAAGGGAAGAGAAAATAAGAACTAGAACAGAGTACTGGGGAACAGCCACCGTTAGAAGGCATGGTATGGATGATAAACCAGTGAAGGAGACTAGAAAGGAGTAATCAGAAAGAAAGTAGAAGAACCAGGAAAAAGTAGTGTCATAAAAACCCGTAAAAGAGAGAGTATTTAGAAGGAAAATATCATCAACAGTATCTACTGCAGCAAATAGATCGAGGAGAAGGAGAACTGGAAGAGATTTTTTTAAAAATCCAATTTGGTCATCAAGAACTCATTGGTAACTTTGGAGAGAACAGTATCATTTGAGTGAGGAGGTCAGAGGTCAAACTGCAAAGGGTTGAGGAGTGAGTGACAGGAAAAGAAGTGGAGGTAGTGAGTATTGACAGCATTTTCTAGGAGTTTAGAATAAGAGGAAAGATATAGGACAATAGCTTGAGGGAATGGTAGAGAAGGGTCTAGTGAAGGTTAAAGAAGGGAGGTGACAAGCACATTTTAGATTGTAGAGGAGACTGTAGATAAGATGTTGAAGATTTTAGATAAAGAAGTGGTAATTGAGTTTGTAATCTACTGGAGAAGACTGGAAGGGATGAAATCAATGGTACTTGTAGAAGGGTTGGACTTCGCGAAGGGAAGGGCTACATCATTGCCAGAGCCTGGGGTAGAGGAGGGGGGCTGAGGGATGATGTCAAGTGGTTTTGAGATGCAGACAATTGGAGCAGAGGGTGCTTTTGAAGAATGACCTGTTTTCTCAGTAAAGAAGTAAAATCCTCAGCTAGAGGTAAGAGTAAGGCTGGAGCGGACAATGTGGGAGGCTTACTGAAGGAGGAGAAGGTATGGAATAGCTTCTGGGGGAGTGAGAGCCTTTCAATCATCCTGTGAGCTGGGTACTACAATCTCCATCTTAAAAGTGATAAAACATATAGTCATATAGCTATATATAGCTATAAAATATATAGTCATATAGCAGGAATAATGGCCAGATCTTTTCTGCCTCCAAGTCCAGCACACTTTCTTACTTCCAGGATGCTATATTCTATGTACTACTCCCTTTGAAATCCCTGAGGGCACCCAGTAATAAGAAATGCATGGCATATCAGTGAGTACTTGGTTAAAAAAAAAATTAGTGAATATCTACAGAAAAAAAAAAAAGAGTAAGAGTAGAAGCAGATGAAGTCACTTACATTTAAGAGAATAGAGATGTCCTTCCCAAAAAAGGGGAAATCTCAAATCTTGGAAGAAATAAGGAGTGAAATCTAAAATGACAAGAAGGTGAAGAAAACTCAACATATCACCAAGCTATCCCAAATGTTTCCTACCTTCTTAAAAACATGAATAATAGTGATTCTTGCACTGCTTAATAGAGTAGTGTTGTAAGAGTGATTAATTTCCTGGTTTTTCACCAGGTCCTTTCTTAAGATGGTTTCATGGGAGGCCAAGAATTGATTTCTGGACTCTAAATTCTTGTTTGGCTTTATTATATTTATTTCCTAAGATTTAGAGACATATCAAAGGCTTTTAGAATTTGAAGAGAACTTTGAGATCATCTAGTCCAACCCTCTCATTTTACAGATAGGAAATTGAGTCAGAGAGGGTTAGTGATTTTCCCAAGGTCCTAAAATTACAGTGACAGTGACAAGACTAGACGTTATATCTCTGAATTTTTTTGTCCAATGAGTATGTGAGAAGAAGAAAAAAACCTCAGAAAAGATGTTGACCTAGTTGTTGTGCATAAATTAATTTGACAATTATAGAATATTAGATCTAGAAGGAAGCTAAAAAAATCAGCTTCCAGTAATATCCATATTATTTTACTCTGCCTAATATAGAAGATACTAACCATTCTGAAGCATGTTAGTATGTTTCTTATCTAATAAAAAGTAGTTTTTATAAACTGTGCCTCCTAAAGTTTGTTATAATTCTTCAATGAAAGCTTTTATGAACCTTTAAATGAGATCTCATATAATTTTTTTTCAGTTGCAAAGGTTTTATTTCATTTTCCTATTTTATTTTATTTTGGGGGGGGGGGCGAATTGAGGTTAGGTGACTTGCCCAGGGTCACACAGCTAGTAAGTATCAAGTGTTTGTTCTGAGGTAGCATTTGAACTCAGGTCCTCCTGACTTCAGGGCCTGCTCTATCCACTGTGCAACCTAGCTGCCCCTCATTTTCTTATTTTAGTAAGATCTAAATTCCCTTTGTATAGTTGCCTATCCCGTAGAAGTGCATATGAATTGTCTGATGCATTCTTTTTTCAGAACAAAAAGAATAACAGAATAATTCTCTGTTTGCTTTCTCTTATAATTCGGGAACGGACTGTGAGAATATCCAAAGGAACTGGTGATTATCCTTGGGGATTCCGCATTCAATTCTCCAAACCGATCTTGGTGACAGAAGTGGACACTAGTAAGTGGCCTTTGTATCAACAATAATCAGAATTGCAACTAAGAATTTTTGCTCCTGAACAAGAGGCAAGAAAGGTGCCCTCAGTTGTCGGGGAGACAGAAGCCCTGAGACGCTAGCATGAGGGATAAGGGAAGAGCTCATTCCTATAGATCATCTGGTTGCTTCCAATCCTATCCAACAAGCATTCGTAAGGATTTATTAAGTACCTGCTATCTGCAAGGCACAGGAGTTTAAAAAAAAAAGAATGAAAAAAATCATTATATTCTATTGCAAGGCATGGAGACAATATTTAAACAGACAAAGAAATACGATATAGTTTAAGGAGGGATGGAAGATAATGGTGGATAGAGAATTAGACACAAAATCAGGAAGACCTGGTTTAAAGTCCTATCTCTACTGTGGCAGAAGTGTGGAGGACAGATTGGAGAAAAGAGAAACTGGAAGCTAGAAATCCACTTAAGAAGGTATTAGAAGAGTGTAGCTTAGAGGTGAGAGCCTGAACAAGGGGGTTTCAGCATAGAGAATGGAGAGATGAGGAAATATAGGAGAAATATTGTGCAAGATAGAGAAAAGACTTCACAAATGATCGAATATAGCCAGTGAGAAATACTAAAGAGGATGACTCCAGGGTTTCAAACCTGGGTGCCTGAAAAGACGGTGGGACTCATGAGAAAAATGGAAGTCGGGGGAAATAATGAATTCTGATTTGGACATGTTTCATTTGAGATGCCTATAGGACATCCAGTTGAAGATGTCCACAGGAATTGAGGATTCACAGCTGGTGCTCAGGAGAAAAATTAGAGTTTGATATATAGATCTGGGAGTCATTTGTAAAGAATTGATAAATGAACGTATGGAACCTGTGGAGATAACCAAGAAAGGAGGGCCCAGACCAGAGCCTTGGGGGCGCTTACAACTCTGGGAGGACATGAATGACAATCCAGCGAAGTAGATTGATAAGGAAAACATAGCTGTGTCAAAGAGGCTAGAGGTATTGATGAGTGGTGCACAACCATATCAAAAATCACAGAGAAGTCAAGAAGAATAAGGACTAGGAAAAAAAGATGATAAGATTTAGCAATTAAGAGATTTTTGATACCTTGTTACAGTTGTACATTTATAGCTTTATAGTGAGATAGAAAGTTAGATTTTGATGGGTTGAGAAATGAGGGGAAGAAAAGAAATTGAGGGAAAGAGAAAATAATATGATTTTTTTGGGCAATTAGCTGTGGAAATAAGGAAGTGAGTAGCTGCCTATTTTAAATGATTCTTTTTATCTAGATGATAGCGAAGCCATGTGTGACTCATTCAAGTCACAGGAGCAGAAGGAGCCAAAGTCCAACAACCTCTTCCTCCTACCAACCTTTGCCCTCCATCATCAACATCCATGTTTGTATTCAAGAAAGACCTTAAGCACTCATCTCCTTCCCTCCACCAAATGATAGAGTGTAAAGCCTCTCCCATCAATGGTGGGAGACCATTGATATCAATGGTGGTAACCATGTTACCCTGCTAAACTGAAACCATTCCTCAATCAATCATTCAACAAGTATTTACTAAGCATCTACTGGAGAGGAAGACACAAAGACAAAAAAAAAATGAAATGCTCGCTACTCTTAAGTATTTTATATTTTATCAAGAAAGGCAACACATATATTTCTCTCTGGGTTGGCTCTCTTGCCTTAAGCTACACTCACATACAGATTAGGAGTTTTTCAGAGATGTATAAAGTGGTGTTTGTCTTGAAAGCAGTGAACGATTCCAAGATGTGGGAGGGAAGAAGGGAGTCTAATATAGACATGGGGTTGGTCTGAGCAAAGAGGAGATAGAATGCCCTGTGTGAAGAACAGAAATGTCAGTTTGGCTCTATTATAGGAGTGTGGAGTGAAGAATAATGTATAAGGAGGCTGGAAAGACATGTTCCGGCCAGATCATGAGGAGCTTTAACAACCAAACAGAGGAGCTTTTATTTTATCCTCCGCCAGAGAGCCCTGAAATATAATTGAGCTTCTCCTCCAGCAAGTCTGCTTTCATTCTCTGTTCTATTGGCCGGTCACCATCTGTGCCTAGACACAACTCTGCCCATGCCCCTCCACCAAAACCCCCCATCTTATTCCTTAGAGGAATGGGAGTACTGAGTGGTCACTTAAATATTCTGTCCTCAGGCAAATTTTCTGCCCTTAGGCAAAATGTCCATCCTAGGACAAATCCTGACTTGCCCTGGCTCACTTAAGTCTCTGAGAATCAATAAGAAATGAATACTGCTGTCAATAAGATTCTTTTTAAAATGTTGAATGCATTAAGGGTGCTAATTAGCACAAATTTATAACAAATAATGGAATCCATCAACACTTTTGTACTTTTTCTCCAGAAATGTTTAGCTGTCTGAGAACAAGAAGGGCAAAAATAGATGATGGGGGGGGGATGATAATTTGCTGCCTCTCAAGTCTTTCTCTCCTTCCAGGGACCTTTCCTGGAATCCAGTGAGTCCACTCTAGAAGCCAAAGTAGGAGGGCAGAAACAGCAAAACTCTCCTCTGTCTCCTACCCCCACCCCCAGGATCAGTGCATTAGAGTCATCATTCTTTGCACCCATGAGGAGAGTCTTATGCAAAAGCCTAGACTAAGGGACTACAGATCTCTGTTAATCCAATTCAACAAATAATTATTAAGTGCCTATTTTGTGCAAAACACTACTTTCTCTAATTTAAATAGCCTTTCTATCTCTCTAACCCCAGAGAGTAAAAATAATTAACCCTTGGACACTAAAACATTCTAAATTAAGCAAACTAAAGCATCCTAAACCCTCAAAAACTTGGTGTGACTCTGTGCTTCGAGATCAAAAAAAAGTGAGAGTTTTAATAAAATTTTATGATTTACTTAATTCTGAATTTCTTTATAACTGTTTAACAGAGATACTTATACACCCTTCTCAGATTCACACTTGGCCCTAATCAAAATGGTTAGATTGCAAAACTTTTAATCTGCCAAAGGTCCTCAGGCTTTTTCTAACAACAGGCAGGAATGGTGGCACACAGTTAATCCAGTATTCTGGTTCAATCTAAATGTATATTGCTCTGGCAGACATTCACCCTACTGCTGCTACTCCCATTTCTCTTTATCCCTTTCCTTTTAATTTGTTCCCCGTTGCTGAAGAGCAGCAAATTCATTGTCTAGTCATATCTAGTAAATGAGGGGGTTTAAGCAATTTTAAATTATACATATTTTAAGCAGTTCTGTGATTTTCTCTTCCCTACCACACAAAACATTTTGCTGGATGCACCAGAGGCTTAATTGCATGCTAAAGATAAAAAGATAAAGCTGGGAGACCTGTAGGTGGAATCGTTCTGATCATGCTTAAGTACACAAAAACTGAGCCTGCTTGGTGCTTATGTAACTAATTGCCCACACTCAGCTGGCATAAACATGAACATTTTCACTGAAAGCCTAAGCACTTGTGAGTTTTCACTGTATCAACAAAAGAAACAGATGTTCCAGCTTTGGTACCCAGTGCACTTGAAAAGGAAACTATATCATTTGATGAAAGACAAACTACTGAGGAAATTATGGGTGGTGGACAGTCCCATTTCCCTAAAAGCACTGGCATCAAGAATGCTAATGCAATGAAGCACTTTTTTAAAAATAGATTTTCCTTTGTTCTTTTGTTTTAATTTCAGGTTCCCTGATGACATACTATTTAAATATGCTTGAGAGGATACAGTCAATACCTGGTATTCTAGGGCCTTGTGTCAACATGGAATTGCCAAGTTAAGGATGCTCTCTTTGTGGCCTATTATGGCACATGGCCCTGGGGTTGTCCTTTTATCCCACTGCCACTGAGTCAACCAATGAGGCATCTACCTCCATTGCAGAGTTGGCCTCCCATGTGGGTGTCCACAACCATTCATGTAATATGTTTTTGGGGATTGCCTTCTAGCACCCACCAGCTTCCCCCCAATGAGTTTGCTGCAATGTGCAAAATTCTCAGTATAGTTACTGGATAAAGGAGTATATTCTCCCAAAGTAAGATGTATTCCCCAAATCTCAGAACATGATCAGCAGGTACACTCTGTAATAATGAATGTGTAAAAATCAAATTAAAAAAATTAAGTGAGTTACCTCTAGAAAATATTTCGGTCTAAGAGAGCTATATTCATTTTATTTGGGGTCAGAGTAGAGTTAAGGAGTAGTAAACCACTCCTACATTGTAAATGCTACGTGAAAACGGAGATTTAAATGCAATTAGTATAATATCACTGGCATCCCTTCTCATATTTTCCTCAAGGATACCTTTGATGACACATAGACCATCCTTATAAAAATATTTATAGTATGAGAAATTTGGCAGTCATTCCTTATTTCTTTTGGTGTTCTTTTTATGTAGCTTTGATTTTTCAAATATTCTTTTGGAATGTTGTCCTTTTGGTGATGTCTTGAAAATTAGTCTCTGAATGCATTTAAAATTGTGTATCCTCCAGCACAGTTTCTTTCTATATATATTTGGTCAGGTCCAGATGCTCTTCCAGATTTCATCTTTTTAAGTGCCATTGTCACTTGAAGTCATTAGCAGAGTATCAAGTTTCTGGAACATTTGATAGTGGTAAAATTATCCTCTGGATATTTCAGATATACACTGCCAGATGTATTGACATAAACAAATCCATCTGAGGATCTCATTTTCTTCCATCTGCAAAGATGAAAATGTATCCAATGTTCAGACAAACAATATGTCTTTAACTCAAGAATAGGTCCCCAGAGTCACCTAAGGTATGAAAGGCCCAGGTTGTATTTTGGCAGTAGAGAAGGAATGTCACACTTCATTTGTCCCTCTCTTGTAACTAGCCTTATATATGTGATGTTTGGGGCTTCTACTCTCTTCCTTGAACTGAGTTCCTTCCTCTCTGTTCTAGCTTAGTTCTCTGTTTATTTCACTGTGTTTCTATGCAGAATACCTTTTGAAAATCCAGTCTATCCTTGTATAGTTCAAATGAATACATTTCATGCTCTCCCTATTCTCTCTTCCTCCCCACCTCTACAGTTGTATAATCTTTTTCCTGTCACCTCAATCACAAAAAAGTAAGTTCTTCCCTTCTTTCGTGTTTTTCCCCTAAGATTCCCTTCTTTCTTCATTTCTTCTTTTCTTCTCTCTTCTTTTGAGTATGTCTCTCAATGTTCTCCATTGACCCTAAGAGATGGTGACATTCTGGTGAGACAGTAGTATTCTCCTCCTTTCAGAGTATAATTATTTCATCATATATCTCAAGTTGCTCAAATTTGTTTTTCTTCATATTTCTTGCATTGTGTTTCAAAGATTCTTTTTAGCTATGTTTCTTCTGAATGGGATTCTTGAGAAATCATTGATTCTATTAAAGGTCTAATTTTTTTCTTTATTTGTAGGAAAAGTCCATCTTTATAAAATGAATAATTCTTGAATATAGCCTCCCTATTGTTTTTTTAGCATACATCTCATTTTTGCATTCCCTTTCTTGTATTTGCTACACAATCCTATGTGATTCCAAGAAAAATTCCTTCTTGGTGGTCTGTCAAGTAAAACTACTTATAGTATTTTTTCTTTGACCTGTAGTTTGTCAATCATTTTTGACTATGTCATATTTTAAGTGGGGCAACCAGTAGATTCTCTCTGTTTTTGCTTTATCCTCTGGTTCCAATGGTTCTGGATAATTTTCTTCCATGACTTCTTGAAATATGGTATCCAGGTTTTTTGTTTCATCATGGTTTTCAACAAGGTCAATGAACCTTAAATTCTCTTATCCTTATCCTGTTTCCAGGTCAATTGTTTGTATAGTAGATAACTTCCATTTTTTTTTTTTTTTTGCTCTTTTGACTTCCTCATCTATTGAATTACTGAATTTCCATTTCTGTTTCTTCCAATAAGTTTTTTGATAAGGTTTTTTGTTTGTTTGTTTGTTTTTCCTTCTGTTCTATTTATTCTCCTTTCAAATTTTTTCTCAAAAGCTCTAATTTCACTTCTTATTCCTTTCTTCGTTTCTTTAGTGCACTTTCCATCTATTCTCAGAATCCTTATGGCTGATCTATCTCCTTTTCTGAGCATCTATCAATTATGATGCAGTTATGCTTTTCTTTTAAAGTTTTATACTTCAAAATTTCTCTTTCCAGTCCTTCCTGGCTGCCTCCTTTCCTTCAAGTAAAAAGAGATGGGGTTGAATCTCTGGCACCTTTATTCACCCTCAATGACAGCACTGTTTCAATTGCTCATTTTTCTAAAGGAAATCTGAGATCCAAGTTCAAATTTAAGGGTTCTGCTTATTAGAACCCTTAAGAATTATAGGATCATCCATAAAACTAAGCAATGATTCAGTAACACTTAGGGCTTTAACCTCCTATGTGAGAATTTCAGGGCCCTAGAGCGCAGGGTTCAGGTCCTAGCAGAGGACAATTTTGAAATATAAACCCCTTGAGGACCATCATTATATGCATTTTCTGATTTTAAGTTAATGGCATGCCCACAGATAATGGGAAGAAATTCACTTATAAAAAGAGAATCAGACTTTCAAAATACTATCAGCAGTTGTAGATAGGAAAATAAAAGTTGGTTTTTTAACGTTCTGCCTAAATGGATGGATAAATAAGATGCCCCTCAGCCACTGTGTTTCAAAACTGAGGAGGGGAAAGCTGTCTACCAATCAAGCCTTTCCTCCAATTGTGTTGGGACAGTCCCATCTGCCTGACATGGAGAATAAAGCTGGCTCCCCTAGGGAAGACTGATAAATTTCCACCCCATTAAACAGTTTCTGATATTCCCTGCCTGCCCTGCCACACCATCACATTTGTGTAGGCTTCCTACCTGTCAAAGCCCTTCTTCCCCTCAAGAAACCTCATTCTACACATCTCATACTCTCTCATCTCATATCTCCACAGCATCGATAATGATCTCACTTCCTCCACAGAGTTTAAGGAAAAGATTATAGAGGGATAGAAATTTTTTTTGAAAAAGAGAGGAGACAGTCCCTTCCCTCTCGGAGCTTACCTTCTTGCTAGGGGGATGCAACATGTCCACAGGATATACACAAAATAGATTTTTTTTTGACAGTTCATTGGGAGAGGGAAGGGACTAAGAGTGGGGAAATCAGAGAAGGCTTCTTGAAGGAGGAGGCATTTGTGCTGAGACTTGAAGAGAACTAGAGATTCCAGAAGGCAGAGATGAGGAAGGAGACGATTCCAGGCACAGGGGAATCAACTCTGCAAAGGCTTGGAGCTATGGAGAACAGCGAGTAGGACAGACTGGATGAAACAAAGAGCAAGGGAAGGATAACAATATGCAATTGGTTTGGAAAGGTAGGCTAGAAATAGTGAGGAGGGTCTTAAATGCTTTTTAAAATGTTTTATTTTAAAGGTAACGGGGACCTAGTAGACTCTGGGCTTTTTCCATTTTTTTTTTCTTTTTCCTTTCAGTCCTAGTGGATCTGTCTGCATCAAGTCTTTCTCTACTCCAATCCATCCTTCATTCACCCACCAATGTGATTTTCTGAAAATATAGGCCAGTCATGTCTAGCACATGAGTGTGTGCGTGTACAGACACACACACACACCCCTCAATAAATTCCAATGACTTCCTAATGCCTCCAGCAGCAAATATGAAATGCTCTTCTTGACATTCAAAGTCTTTCATAACACCTTCCCCTCCCACACCCCAACCCCATAGTCTTCTTACACCTTAGGCCATGACACATATTCTTCAATCCAGGGACCCGGGCCTCCTAGCTATTCCATGAACAAGATGCACCATCTCTCAGCTCTGGCACTTTCTTTGGCTGTCTCCCATGCCTATAACGCTCTCTCTTCTTCCCCAACTGCTAACCTCCCTGGTTTCCTTTAAATCCCAACTAAAATTTCTCTTTGTACAGGAAGCTTTCCCTAACGTTTCTTAATTCTAGTGCCTTCCTTGTATTCATTATTTCCTATTCATTCTGTATGTAGCTTGCTTTGTATATATTTGTTTGCATGTTGTCTCCCCCAATAGATTGTAAGCTAGTTGAGGGCAGAAACTGTCTTTTGCCCCTTTTTTTATACTCAGGACTTAGTACACTGCTCGGCACATGGTAGGTGCTTAATAAATGTTAACTGATTGGTTGATTTCTCTGGAGTCCTGAATAGGGAGGAAGCTGACCTATAGAAGTGTCTGATCTACCGGCCCTTCCCATTCCTCCCTATTCCCCCCAGTCTTGAATGGGTAGAAGTTCAGCTGGGGCAAAGGTGACCTCTGATCCCTGGACAGAGATCATGATCCTTTGTTGTGGGAGGATTTTGTTTGTTTGTTTGTTTGTTTGTTTGTTTGTTTTTTCCCCCAGGGGAGAGGCTGGGAAGTTTGGGATCAGGATAAGAATTACTTTACTGAAGTTTCCTTTCATTGTTGTTGCTGTTCGGTTGTTTCAATAGTGTCAGACTCTTCATGACCCCATGGGGGTTTTCTTGGCAAATATACTAGAATGATTTGCCATTTCCTTCTCTAGTTTAGTTTACAGATGAGGAAACTGAGGCAAATAGGGTAAAGTGACTTGCCCAGGGTCACATAGCTAATAAGTGTCTGAGGTCAAATTTGCACTCATGTCTTACCTTTCTCTAGGCCTGGCATTCCATCCACTGTACCACCTAGTTGTCCTTTCATTAATTTCCTTTATTAGTTGATCTTTCTTTCCTTTTGGGAAATTTCTGCTTGTTCTTGAGATAGTTTTAGAGGGAGTTATGTTTTTGTGGAGAATTTTGTTGCAGCCAGCATCCCTACTTCCTCAAGGGTAGCTAGACCTATCCAGTTGGTCCTCAATTCACTCTGATGAGGCATCAGGCTACATTATGTGACTAAGGCAAATGTGCCAGAAACAAAGAGCTTCGAGCAATCACCATGGGTTTCATATGCATATAGAAATTTGAGTTATTGTTCATCTATCTTCCTCGATTTATGGTTTTCTGGTTAAATATTGCTTAAAAATGCTCAAGAGGATGCAGTGTCTAAGACTCTGGAGCCCTGAATTAGGAAAAGTTTCCTTTTGTTTATAGCCAAGCAAAGCAGAGTCAGCACTAATGATGCTTGCCTGCTATTACCTCACCCATGTAACTGAACTATGTTCTAAAGATCAAAATCCTGTGAGCAATTTTAATATATCCTGAAGGAAAGAACATTAGGGGGAATTTAATAAGACACTTCAAACCCTTGAGGGTTTCATATATAGGCAATGATGAACATCAATCCTCCTACTATTATGAGAACTGAAAAAGAGAAAGTGAGTTTGAATTGCAGAAGCCAAATGTAATTTAAGAGTGTGTGGAAACTGATAACTATTGTAAATAGGTTGCTAAAAGAAGTCATGGAATCTTTATTTCAAGAGACCTTAGGTATAATGCTACCTGGAAATAGAGGGATAGACCATGTGACCTCTAAAGGGATTCCTCTGACCCAGAAGCAAGGCCTCTTTCATCCTCAAATTGTGGCTTTTGTCTACATAGTGAAAAGAGTAGGAAACGGTCCTTTAAAAAAATTATGCATTTTTATAACATTTGATCAGTTTTCACCACCACCTCACAAGCATTTTAATTATGTGTTTCTTATGCTATAGGTGTTACCCCCATTTTACTGATGAAGAGGTTGAAGAAAAGAAATGTTAAGTGGCCTGTCCTTTATTTTTGCCCAGAGAGACTGATAGAATTAGAATGCATAGGTCACATTTCTGACCAAGAGATCAATCCTACTGTTGTACAGCAGAAGACCTGAGTTGACAGCAAAGTTATGGTGGGGAGACTGCTGTATTCAGAGTCAAAAGACCTGGGTTCAAGTTCCTTTTAGCTCCGAATCTTACAAGTTTTGCTGACAGTGTTAGGAAACTTACATCTAGAAATGAAAGGAGCTCGGGTTAAGGAGATTCTGAAGTGGTATGGACATTATTTTCCTTTTTATTAATGACAGAAAAGCTTGTCTAAAGTTGGAACGAAGGTCCTTGAGAGAAAGAACATCCCTTTGACAGTGCAAAACAACAAGGTACTTAATTTGGAATCCTTCTTAAACTGAACCATTGTTCTCATTCTACTTATAGACAGCACAGCTGAAGAAGCTGGGCTCCTGATTGGAGATATTGTGCTGGCTGTCAACGGCACTGATGTCACCAGTGTTGCACATTCAGAAGCTGTGAATCTTGCAAGAAAAGGTAAGATGAACTTATTGCAAAGAACAGATTCAGCCCAGAGTGGTAGAGAGCTATGTTAGACCTGAGATTTTGTCACTGTTGGGATGAAGGTTTAGGCTGTGGGGTTGGTGAGGAGATCACATTGTTGGGATAAAAATACATTTCTTTCCTGAGGTCTAAATGTTTTGTTATGAAAACTGTTGTGCATATGAATTAAATAAGATTTCTCTTTCATCTTCTTTGAAGATCAAGGTTCGGCTACCAAAATGATGGCAGGAAATTTGTATAAAGGTAATAATATACAATTCAGAACACTTCCTAAACTCTTAGCCAGCACATGAAATTGTCTGTCAAAGAATGTTGTTCATCAGTTCTTAGAACTGAGAGCTTCAGTGCCATAATGTGTAATAAGAAAATAAATCAATAAAACATACAGTTACAAAACTACAGCTCTTTCAGATTCTCCTTATCCTACATGAAGATTGACCCTAAAGTACTTTGACCCAGATGAAACCACCAGAGAATAATACATATTGCATCCACATCCTCTGTGGAAGGTGGTTAATTCCTCCTGCCAAGTCTGCCAAATTTTGTTACTACTCTTACTAGCACCAAATTACAATCTGTGCTACTTCTCTTCGCTTCCAAAATGCATACATCATTACTTCAATGGATTTGTGATTTCAGTGATGTCAATTCATCTTTCCAGTGATACAACCCATCCATTCCTGTTGAATCTGTACAACTCTTGTTCAGGTCCACTTAATATGCTATAGGCCTTCCTTCCTAGTTCTTAATTAAAAAAAAAAAAAAACAACTTACTGTGGGAAATGAGAACACAATAGTGGCTCTAGAACAGGGAATCCAACCTTTTTCTGGTGAAACTCCTGTAAGATATGGGATGACAGCCCCGGTAGAGAAGTGTTGGAAGGAATATTGAGAAGGAAATCCTATTGGTTAATCATGTGGAAGGAAGAGGAGGTGTGTCAGCCACCTCCAACTATACTTGCCAGCCCTCTTTGGTTCATAGGTATTAGATATTAGGGAAAAGGGAAAGAAACAAGCATTTGTTATGCACCAATGGATCTTGGACAATTCAACACTCTGTACACAGATAAGTGATTTTGGAATGACTGCAATATCAATAATAAGTCATTTCCTTTCATTAAAATATCATCAATTCCATTTTTATTACTTTATTTGATCCTTGCCATGTCTTTCTCCTATCTTTCTCTCTTTTTTAAAGAAAATATTCATGATACCTCTGAAAGATGCCTTTGTACAGGCTGTTTCTTATGAATGGACCATATTCCCTCCTGTCTCGGTTTCATACAAATCTTAGGTTATTTCAGTCCTTAGTTCAAATACCACCTTCTACATCAAGCCTTTCCTTATCCCTCTAGCTGTTGGTCTTCATCCTCAAATTACTTTATTTTCCATGTATCTGTTTTGCAAATATTTCATACCTTCTTATTTGTTCACAGAAAAGAGGAAGGGGAAGAAGAAGAAAAGTGAATAAATATTCATACAGCATTTATTAAATGCCTACTGTGTGCTAGGCACTATGCTATGTGTTTTACAAATGTCTCATTTGGTCTCTCATTAGGGTCACATAAGGGATATTTGTAATATCTGTCCACAATATATTTACTGTTGGGTGAGTTCCAGAAGTTTTCCACCTAACTTCATATCTTAATTTGAACAACAAACATTAATTATTTCCTTAGCTCTTCCTGGGTAGATAGTTAAGATGGACTCTTTTGAGAGGAAGCTAAATGTTATTTGATCATATCCTATCATTATCCCCACTTATAGTTAAGGAAACTGAGGCAAACAGATCAAGAGACTTGCCCTACTAGTGTCTGAGGCCAGATTTGAACTTAAGTCTTCTGAGCTCCAGGCCCAGTGTTCTATATATTGTACTACCATCCTCCTCTAAATGGTTTCCCATAATGGAATATAAACTCTTTGAGGGCAAGGAAAATTTCATTTTTGTTTTGATATCTTAAGTGCACCTAGCACAAGGCCCAGCACATTTTAATGCTTGCTGATTGATTGATGATGCATTTGTTTAGTCAGCAATTGTTCATTCTCTCATTTCATATGTCTAGACCACATTTTCCAGCATATTTTTTTTGCTATCCTCCTCCATATCTAGTTTTATATTGCAGTCACTGAATATCAAAGTTTATTGATTTAAATTGGTAGATTTTATTTAATGCTTCACAGAATTTATCTACCTCCTCATTTTCAATAATAGCTGGTGAATAAGCTGAAGTTATTTTCATGTTGATATTTTTGTAAACCATGATATTTACTATCATACATTTAATGGAAAGGTATAGAAAATATAAGATACCATCATGCTTATTATTTGTTAATAGTATTTTTAAAAATTTGATTTGGTCAAGAGAAAGGCTTCTTCCCACACATACGTCAAAAATCATACAAGTTTCCTTGAAAGATATAAAACTATAGCCTTTGTTTCATGATCTTCTGATTATTAATATCAATTGAGTTAAAAAAAAACAGAGATATATGTTCCCTAAAGGTATTCCTCAATGCCATGGAGAAAATCCAGGGCAGAGTGCAAGTTGAAAAGGGATTCTTTATAGGTAGTGAGTTCCTCCAAATACTCTTCTTTGTGAATGACATTTTGCTAATTGCATCAAATCTTGGAACATTTCAAAGCTTCCTAAATGACATTCACAATCAAAAGAGTTCATCTTAACTATCTACCCAGGAAGAGCTAAGGAGATGATTAATGTTTGTTGTCCAAATTAAGATATGAAGTTAAGTGGACAACATCTAGAGCTCATCCAACAGTAAATATATCATGGACAGACATTAAAAATATCCATTCTGTGACCCTAAACTTCTCCTGGAAATAAAGGCCCATATAAAAATAATTCTAATATTTTTTCTGGTGATATTCAATTTATCTCAAATCAACAAAAATAAAAATTCACATATTAGGTGCTAACTTTGTACCAGGCACTATATTAAGGACTGAGAATACAAAGTCAAAAATGTTGCATGCTGTGAATTATGGAACATGATAGTTTCAGAAAAAATTAAAGCTGAAGATAATTCAGAATTAAGGTAGAGAGAGGTAAGGTGAGAGTAAGCAGGTTGAAATACATTACACAAAAAAGAGTTATTCAGAAAATACAAAAGATATAGCCCAAAAGTATAGAATAGAAAAAGAAGAGGGACTGGCCATGGGACAAGAGTGAAAGGTAACCAACAGGTAGCTTGTATGTTCCTTTTTTATTGTGTAATGTCAAAAGAATTGAGAAAAATTCCCCACCACATTGGATTGAATTCTTCTGTGAAGGAATTTTGAGAAAACATTGTTAAAAGTAATAAGATGGAAAGGCATGGATAGATATTGATCTGCTTCATTAGGGGGAATGCCCACATCAATGAGATCACAAATGCATTGGAGTATGCAAGAGTGTTTTTATAAATGCTTATAATGAGTACTGCAATACAAAATAATCAGATTTCTCATGAAATAATGTTTCTTACTGCTTCTGGATACACAAGAAAATCAAGTCTGCCAACTCTTATATTTGCCCTTCCAAAAGCCATCCTTCCATTTATCTGCAACTTCCTTTTGTAATCTGGTTTCACATTATAGTAAATAATTTAAAGATGAAATATTCAATTCTTCCAGTAATATGTCCACTCATTGGTACTTGAACAAGAATCTGACATTTAGATTACCAGCAGCTAAACTGACCTTTACATATGATTGAAAACTGTGATTCTTACCACCCTCTCCTCACTTTTTCAGCATCATTAAAGAAATGAAAGGGAGCCACTCATGACTAAGGGTCATTTTGTATTTATCTGTTTCATAGGTTGATAAGTTCATATTATTTCTGCAAGTTAAGAGAATTTTTCTCTTAAAGTGAACAGAAGTATAAATCAGGATCACTTATCTATTTTAATTCCTCCATTGGGTGGCAAATGCTTCTCCAATTGAGTGTGTAGAACCACCTCTGGGTTCATTTCCCCAACCCACACTAATGATGGCAGGTTGGTTCTTCAGAGGAGTAGATTGTACTTGTACTACTCTGAAGGTTCTAGGAGTAATCCTGTGAGTAGCTTTTCTCCTTTCACTGTAGCTCGTGAGCTACCACCAGTATGTTTTTCTTTAATAATCAGCCAAGTGATTGAATCCATTCTTTATCAGAGGCATTTGAATTTAGAAAGGCCAATGTCTCCCATTTCATCTTGGGCCATCACCTTATGTCTTGTCACTGGTCTTTGATGACTCTGGAAGAGATAATAAGAACTTTTTTCGCAGCTCTGCCCCACTCATATCCAATTCACATGCAAGTCAAGACATCACCCTCGTGATGTCATCGGTCCTCTTCAAGAATAAAGGAGCAACAACAACAACAATAACAATATCAGAGGCATTTACTCAAGTAGAATAGAAAGAATAGTAGTTATAATGCAATTCCCTCCAAAACTTGAGGTGTGCTCTCCTATGCACAGATTCCATTTGGGGAAGAGTGGACACCAGCTTATAGTTCAATGGTTGTGAGTCATATAGGTAGGAAACACATATGGTCAAGCCAGCTCACAACTCCATAGCTGCAAAGTCTTGACATCCTTTCTTTCACTAGAAGATCCTCATGAAGTTCACTTCAATGACGCATTCCAGAATCAGGTACCGCTCCTTCCTTGGTATTGTCTCTCAGTTATAGTTGGTCAAATAGGTCAAGCATCTGCACAGCTATCTCCTCAGTGGACTCAGCTGCTGCTGAGCTGAGCAAATAGTGTGTCCAATGGGATGCTGATGCCTAGAAATAGAAATGGTCCTTGCAGGTTTCTCTGAACTCTTCACAGGGTGCAACATCTCTATTGGACAATCAGTCAGCTTAACTCTCTAGACTCATTTTTAGATGGGCAGCTGGGTGTTCTAGTGCTCTTTTCACATAGGGCAATAAACCTTAATATAGGATTGATAGAAGCCTCCTCTTTGTCCCAAGGTAGGGTCTCAAAAGCCTGGTGTTCTTCAGTGCCATCTGAAGACAAAAGGCAAAGTAACACCTTTTCTATTCTAAGATCTATGCAGGTTTGATGGTCACCAGCTTCTTCTGTTTTTGTGCATGGAGGAGACCATCCCTTTTTCAAAGATAAGACAGGTTACATTTAAGGAGATCCTGTCTTGTTAATGAAAGGACATTTCAATCCTCAATCACTCTATTGATCATTGCCCCCTTTTTATTATTCTAACAGGAACCAGAGATGTGGCATGTGTACATTTTGGGATTAGGGGTGGGGAAGGATATTCATGTTATTTTCTATAATTTCCTGTGCTATGGTGATCAGGGAATTCAATTTCTCCATGTTTCTGTTTAATAATCCTAAAAAGATTTTTTTTTTAGAAATATTAAGAAAGGACTTTGTTACTTAATATTTCTAAAAAAAAAAAATCTCCCCACCTCCACCTCTGAATAGAACTATACTCTGTACAGAATCAATCCAGGGTGATGGGTATTTTTTTTTCAGTTCTGCAAGGACAAAATCACAATAATCTGAATAATTATTTTAACTTATAATACTTTCTCCTTTTTTTCCCTAAGAAGATAATGATCTGAACATTTATTATGACTTCCCAACATAAATCCATTGGAGGTAGGAAACTTGATCTTTTACTTGCTCTTACATTTTCTTACATGGAAATATACCTTATATAAAATTTCCCCAATATTTTTAGCTCCCTGGCTATGCTAATAAAAAAATTAAATGTGAATATCTAGAAAGTAATCAGTGAAAGTACAATCTTCATTTCTATATGAGAAACTAGACATAATTTGGACTTGTTTAGTTATTTGTTTTTTTTTAAGATGGCAAATGCATTAACATGAAAAGTGATATTATTTGACTGATGTCTGTAATGAACATTTCTGCAGAAGTTAATACCCAAGAATTTTCAGTTATAGTACAATTCCTTTACAAAGAGAACTGGTTATTTCACCAGTTTGACTATGCCATTGCTTAAATCATATCCCTCAAAATATGAAAACTACTGTCATTAAAAGCCTATATGGTTAGTTGCTCTTCCTCAATACCACCATTATTAAGAAATTCAACTGTACTTTATAAATAAGTATTTATCAATAATCATACACCTTTATTCATCAATTATTTACCCATTTTTGTTTGTTTCACTATTTTTTTAAATAACCAAAATAGGTCTATTTATAGGGGAAAAAAAGTCATGAAAAGAGATAGGATCCAATGAGGTTTGTTTTACCTGAAAGCATTTTGTGAGAACTTTAGTTAGGGAAAGATTCCTTTCTTTTATGGTATCCTTTACTGAAAGCAAGCAGCCCAAACATCACAGAAGCTCAGAAGGGGACTCTGTACTCTTGTTCTTCAAGACACTGAAAACGCCGAATCTGACACTCAGCCCTCAGGGAGAGTTAAAAATCTTGCACATTGCTTTGGCACCTATGAGGGTGGCAGCGTCTGACAGTGGAGGTGCAACTTTGACACAGTTCAAGATTGGTGGCATAATAAGAAGACAGTGATCCAAGGGAAAAGTGTGAATTAAAAAAAGAAATCATTTTTCTCTCTGCTGCAGCTGTAAATAACATCGCCCACAACTCCTCACTGCCAAACTCTGGGCCAAGGTGTTAGGGATGAAAGGTCCACTTGATAGCTTTTTACTTTTTTTTTCTCTTTTTTAAAGAATGTTACCAAAGATAAGCTGCTTGTTGCTTAATACACTGGTCCTCCAACTTTTTTCATTTTATGGAAGCAAATAACTTCCATGACTCCCCATATGTCTTATAAGAGCCCTTTATCAAAAGAAACTAAAACAAACTCTGTGTTATTCCAAAGAGATAACAATGCTTATATGTTTTCTTCATGAAGTATAGAGACTCGGAGATGGATAAGTATGGAAATTAGGTGATAATTCTATTTATGGGGGTGGGAAATAGAAGTGGTAGGAAAGAGGGGAAGTAGGAAATGGGAGGAGAGGCACAGTGATGAAGTAAAGGAAGAAGCAGTGAGAATTGGGGGAGGAAATGGTCAATCACATTCCCAACACCAAACAGTTCCTGGGAGTGAAGCAGTTGCCACCTCTATACCCCCCCATAATGTCAGCTGTGTCATAACCCTGAATTTGAGAAATTTCCATGTGACACCAGGATGCCTCAATGACATCAGTGGTTTCTAGCTATATCCCAAAGGAAGCTAGTTCATGGCTAGGCTCGGTCTTCAGCTAAATGGAATCAGTATCTTAGGAGCCCACATCTGGATTATGTGAACAAGGAGAAAATGACCTAAAGAGACATCCTTTCTGTGGCAGCATATAAATAAATTGGCAGATATGTCAACTAGGTATATTACTTCAGGACTACAATACTATTGGGACTGAAGTCCAAAGACAAAGATGTTTGTGAGTTGACATTCAATTCTAGGCATCTCTTTTAATTCCTCTGACTGTGTTTTTGACAAGAGCTTAAGGGCAGTTCAATAAATTACAATGTATTTACAAGAATTAGCTTGACACAGAGAGAGTTATTTAATTATGAAGGTGCTTTGCTTCCTGCCAAAGTTAAGTCTGTGTCAGCCTTTCTGGGACAAATCTTTATTTTCAGGGCCACGTAACTCAACTGGGAGAGTTCCCTTGGGTTGGATCTTGTCATTTATATGAGGCATCTCCTGACTGACCCCCATTTCCGCAGACACTTCTAAACAGATCACTAATCTCAATGTCAGACATCACAGCAAAGTCGGTATTGCCAAGGCCAAATGTCCCCTGTCAGGGTCATAGTCTCTCTCACAGAGGAATGACAAATGAAGTCATACCCCATTTGTAGTCCCCAAAGCATTTCAGGGTTGACGTGTGTCTGTGTGACATTTGGAAGATTTTTCCGGGGTAGTCAGGAGTTAAGATTACAATGTCAGCTTTATGTCCACACTGGCAGGCAGCACAGCAGCCTGTGAAATAATGACCTAATGTTAGCATTTGAGATAACAAAGACAGGGATAGCTATAAGCTGCTTGCCTGCCAGAAGCCACAGCCATACTCATCGGGAAGAAAGTGAAATTAGCAGTGAGTGCAGTGCTCAGAGGGGCAGGCCTGTGGGGACCAGGGGGAGCTGGGTCACATACAACCAGCTCTCAGTTAGATAAGCAGCAAGGGTAGAGGTTATACCCTCTGAACCAAGTCCTTGTTATATGTTCTGTCTTTTTTTGGTTGCATGAGACTATTGATTGATTTTTTTTTTAACTAAAAATGTAATTGGATGAGAGAGAAAATTTCCTTTTCTTCCTACTTTCTTTTTACTTATAGATTTAGAGTTGGAAGGGCCATTCAGAGGTCATCTAGTCCAACCCTGTCTCTCTTCATTTTATGGATCAGGAAACCAAGGCTTAGAAAGGAAAGAAATGACTTAGCCCAGGTCACAAAACTTGTAATTAGCCCAAGGGAGATTTGAACCCAGGTACTCTGACACCATAGCTGGTACTCCTGCCTCAACAGTCTCATCTTTTAAATTCACATCCAACATTTATTAACAACCACTAGATACCCATGATTTGGTATGAATTAGGTAACTCCCTTTTAGGGAAGAAACCAAGAACAAAATGTTCTTAAAATGGATGAAATAGGTGGCAGTGGAAATGCAATGTATCAGAGAAGTTGGTATATTAATACAGACAATAGCTTCTTGCTGCATCTGAAACTTAGCCAACAATGAATAAGAACATATATGCAGAGAAATATATTTGGTGCTGGAGGGAATACAAAGTTTAAATAGGGTTTGATCCTTGCCCTAATAGAGCTTTCAAACTAGCAGAAGAAGAAGACAAAAATCTGACAACTATAAAATAGAACATTGTGTAAGTGTGTTATAGAAGGGGCAGTCGATAGTCACAATAGATAGATAGAGCACCTGGCTTAGAGTCAGGAAGACCTGAGTTCAAACCCTGCATGAGGCATTGGTTGTATGATCCTTGGTAAGTCTCTGCTTATTTGTGAATCAGTTTCCCAATCTGTAAAGTGAAGAGGCTGATTTCAATGTTCTCTAAGATTCTTCTAATTCTAATCTACAGTCCCATGAAAACAAAGCATTATCTTCTCATACTTATCATCTAGGTCAAAGAGGGAAGGTTGCTACCTATAAGGAAGACTCCATGAATCTTGGATAAAATATATCCCAGTGTTTCTGGTTTAAATTGTTTGCTTGTATTGCATGGCCCAGTCTTCTACACTAAATAGTCTCAGTAAATTACTGACAATCAAGATAGTTGACAAATCAAGTACTCTGATCAGAGGAGCCATGTTATCTAGCCCCACTCTACTGCTCGGCAAGCCTGCAACCTTGTTATTTGAGAATAGCAGGCAAAAGAATAAAAGCCTCAGTACTGATGTCTTGTCCATTGGTGGAAGGGAGTACCTGGGGGTTCCCCCCCCAATATGTTCACAGTTTGGTCTGGTTACTAGCTAAATCTGTTTACCTTCATTGGATCCCACATCTGGATCATAGGAGCATAGGGAAGTGACCTTGAGGAGTAATTTTGTGGTAGCCCATAAATAAATTGACATGAAAAGCAATGAAGCATTGAGAAAAAACACAGAGTAATCAAGTTAAAGTTCTGGCTAAACCACTAATTAACTGTGTATCCTTAAACTTGCTGGGCCTCAATTTATTCATTTATAAAATGAGGAAGATTCAGATCATACTCTAAGATTCTGTGAAATAGATGGAATATATTTATTTGAAATATATTTATTTCATTTTTTTCTGAAGACTATTTATTCCTCCAACCCTATGTCTCAGCCACTCAACTATCCAAATTATATTCTTTCAGGCCCAGATGTTCTAACCTTAGTGGTAGGATCAGACATCAGTCGCTGTCCCAACACCCCCTGGCCTACCTGTCGTGGCTACCTACACAAAAGGACTCACTCAGGGTTCCTGAAGGGTTGGAGGAAGAGGTGGTTTGTACTGAAGCATGATGGTTATCTTCTCTACTACAAACAGAAAAAGGTAAGGTGAATAGTGAACGGGTCAGAAGAGGAAGGCAAAGGGAGGTATATGGAATCAAAATGCTACTTTGCAAGGTGACATTAGGTGGGACACAAGCTGTGGTCCTTCAAGAATAGTCTTACTAGAGCCAACATGGCATAGGGGATACCTTATTGGATATGTAGCTGGGAAGATCTGGGTTAAAATTCTACTTCTGATACTAGCTATGTGACCTTGGAAAAATCACTCAACTCTGCATATGGCTTTTGACTTCATCACTCACCTGGCACTTCTCTCTCCAAAGTTACCTCTTAATAAGTATTAATTGTCAAATCTGGTCATCTTTTTTTTTTTCAGTTCTCATCCTTCTTGATCTTTCTGCTGCATCTGACTCTATTGATCACCACTTCTTCCCAAATACTCTCTCCCCCCCTGGATTTTTCTAGCTCAACTCTCTCCTGGTTCTTCTCCTACCTGTCTGACCACTCTCATCTTCTGTCCAACTTCCTAACTGTAGTAGGTGTTTCCCAGGGCTCTGTCCTAGGCTCGCTCTCTCTCTCTCTCTCTCTCTCTCTCTCTCTCTCTCTCTCTCTCTATTTCTCTCTCTCTCTGTGTGTCTCTGTCTCTGTCTCTCTCTCTCCTGTGTGTGGCTTCATCAACTCTCGTGGATTTAATTATCATGTCTATGCAGACAGTTCCCAGACTTATAAATCCAACCCCAGTCTCTCCCCTGAGCTTCAGTCCCAGACCTCTAATTGCCTATTAGACATTTTGAACTGGATGTCCAAAGGCATCTTACTGTGAACAAGGCCTAAAATTCAAGCTCAAAGTTAAAGTGCAGTAAGGAGCTGTGGATCATAAAATGCAATTAAAACTATTATACCCATTATGCATTAGAAGAACAGATTCCAAAGTCAAAATAATATAAAATATCCTCCCTCTTTAGTCACCAAGTCAGGATCTCAGGAAATTAACTTCCAGGTAGTTGGAACTGAGAGATTACCTTATTCAACTTCCCCCAAGGCTAAGCTTTTTATACCTCAAGCCCAGAACCTGATCATCATCCCTACCTTTTTAAAGAACCAGACTAGTACTTCCCCCTGGAGCCATAGCCTACTGTGTAAAGATTTATGTAAGGCTGCTGCAGAAAGGAGAGTAAAGTCCTAGGAGAAAGGAGAAAGGAGAAAGGAAGAGGGAGAAAGTAGGAAGAACCTTTTCTTCATATTCCCATTGCTTACCACAATGCCTGGCAAATAGTAAGTGCTTAATAAATGCTTACTGATGATAATGATAATAAAGCTCTCACCTAAGCCTCTGGAGTCATGGAGATGGAACCCCACCCTCAACAGGATATATACATTTCAAACTCAACATATCCAAACCAGAACTCACTACCTGTCTTCCCAAACCCATCCCTTCACAAACTCCCCTGTTTCTATTCAAAGGACTACCATTCTTATAGTGTCCCAAGGATCATAATCTTGGTGTTATACTTCCTCTCTCCTACCATACAAGTACAATGTTGACAAATCTTACCATTTCAACTTCTACACCTCTTGCATTTGATTCCTTCTCTCAACTCATCACTCACACAGTACCTGAATTATTAAAAAAGATCTCTTACTCCCTGCTTCCAGTCACCTCACTCACTTCAATCCTCCACATAGCTTTCAAAGTTACTTTCCTTAGATGTAAATCTGACCATGCCATTCCCAGTGATGAATGCCAGTGATTTCTTCTTTCCTTGAGGATTATACATAAACTCCTCTGTTTAACTTTTAAAACACTTCACAACTTTACCCCAGCACTTCACAACCCATCTTTCTAGCTTTATTCCCCTTCCCTCACTCTACAATCCAGCCAAATTGGCATTTTTTTTTTCTGTTCCATACACAGTGCACTCCATTGTCACTCTTCATGCCTGTGCATTGAGCAGCCCCCAGGCGTGGAATGTATTTCCTCTCATCTCCACCTCTTGGAGTTCGTCTCTTCCTTTAAGACACAGCTCAAGCACCCCTTCTACACAAGCACCCCAATTGCTAGTGTCCTCCCTTCTTCCCTATTTTGTATTTAACTAACTTGTATTTATTCTATATTTACTTCTATAAATGCCTGTGTATGCCCCTACTGTCTCCCCTATTAGAATGGAAGTTCCTTGAGAACAGGGATTATTTCATTTTTTGTATTCTCAATCATACAGTGAACCAGTATACAGCATTGGGTTCAGTGTAGGCATTTAACAACTTTTTGTTGCTTCATTGATTATTGACAGTGTAGAGAACAAAAAGTAAATCATGAGGGAGACAAATGGTATCATACTACTACCTACTTAATTAGATTGTTTCACTCTGTAAACCTTAAATTGCTTTATAAATGTGAATCATCATTATCATCCCAACCATGACTGATTATTCCATGGCTGTCTCATGTGTATAAATATTGTGAATCTTGGTGACTAAAAGAAAAAGCAATTTCAAAAAAAAAACTTTAATCCTGCAAAAATAAAGACAGTGGTTAAAAATTGTAGAATGACAAGGAAATATATGCATCCCACAGTGCACCTCAGGTGATTCATTGTTCAGTGAGGTAGGCAGTGCTCAGAAGTCAGATATTGGTGTATTTTTTATCGAATAAAAGGGAATTTACTTGACTATAGTAGGAGAATGATATTGCACAAGGCTTGTGCACTGAAGACACTCTAAGTTGACTCAACTGAGCAAAGCTTCCCTTTCTCTAAGATGTCTGTCTTGATCTGCTGGTAAAGCAGAGGAGCATCTCTGAAGCTCCTTATGGCCATTTTGTACTCAGGTGACCAGGAAGTGATGTCAACAGTCTGAGCCTTTAGTGCTCTTAGCCAATTAAGGCTAGAATTGTTTTAATATCTTTTAAGTGTTAAGAATTATTTTAGTATTTTTTTAAGTGTAGCAATTAGTTCTAACCTCACTCTTCTAGGACAAAGATAATTATATCTCCACGCCAATACTCCTGAGCGGGTGGGATTATCTTTACTTCTATCAGCTTGACCTTCCATTCCAGGGTGCTCCCCTGTCCACTGTTAGCACCCTAGTCCCACTTAATCTGTTAACATCAATTTACTTCAAAGATGTGACAAGAACAGAAGTAGAAACATCCCTCCTCCCCCACCTCAGTTCCAACCCTTTGGAGGTCTGTCCTCTATTATATCATCTTGGTCTCTGGGGAGAGTGGGCTCAAACATAATGCAGTTTTTACATAGCATCGGTCCCACTAAATCTAGAGCCAAATGTAGCATTGCTATAGGTGGAATCTTCATCTTAGCTAGGGCTAAAGTCCTACTGGGCTAGGTCCCAATGACTACTCCCTGCTCCTTGGACCTCAAAGCTGGTCTAACTGGTTAAAAACCTTGATATACATACTGCT
This sequence comes from Vombatus ursinus, assembly GCF_900497805.2. Taxonomy (NCBI): domain Eukaryota; kingdom Metazoa; phylum Chordata; class Mammalia; order Diprotodontia; family Vombatidae; genus Vombatus; species Vombatus ursinus. The sequence continues at coordinate 1,651,713 of NW_020954570.1, read as the reverse complement.
CCCGGACCTCTTGATGGCTATTATTATGACTTTGGTTTTTTTTTTGTTGAAACTCACAAGATCACAGCCTCAAATCTCCTTTACCTAGAACAAAAGAACAACTATCAAGGCAAAGAAGTGAGGCCCATATTCATAGGTCACATGTCCACTTCAGATAGGGAGGTTCAAGGCCTCTCTTTCTACAGCATTGTCTCTCTTTTCTCTCTGGAATGTTGTCATGAAGGAAGGAATCATCTAAAAGAGAAGAAAGAAGTCCTGATTGACCAGTACCTTTTGAATGTACCCCCAGTTCTGGCTATGCAGCCAATCAAAGAGACTTCGTTATGTGGTTAGCAGACCAGAACCAATTGTGGAATACACACACACACACACACACACACACACACACACACACAGAGATATATATATATATATATATATATATATATATACACATATATATGTATATATGCATGTTCCAACATAGAGACTGGGTTTACTGGCTAGTTCCCAATCATGTAAAAAAAAACATAAAAACTAGCCTAGTACATATGGAGAGGAGTTAGGGAGTGCGGTCCCATCAAAAATATCCTGAATGCTTTCTGTGCCCCCAAGTTGTCCATAATGCTTCTAAGAGTACTTGAGTACAGGGACTTCAGGATACTGCATTTTCATGGCAAATATGAGGTCAAAAGCAGGTCTGTTGAGGGTATCTATTAGCATCCTATACTTATTAACATCAGTCTCCTTTCACTTTACTTCTGGATCAGAACTCAGTGCCCTCTCCTAAAAGAACCACAGCTTTCCATACTGAATCCCCAATAATAACAATAGGTAGAAGTCTACCATACATGATCAAAGTGCTGGAAAAGGAAGGAATTTCACAGACCATCTTTTTTATGATGAGGAAATTGAAGCCTATGGATAAATGACTTGTCCAAGGTCACATAAGTAGTTGGCATGGAGGCAGAATCTGAACCCAGATCATTTGACTCTAAAAGTCAGTGTTCTTTCTTTTGTACCACACTATCTCTATTGCCATAGAATAACTTGATGAGGAAGGTATGAACTGACTATCGGTGATTGACGTTGTCCCTGGAGCATACACTGCTGAAGATAATGTTGCCATTGAATCATTAACTGCGAGGGTGACATTGTGCATCCCCACCCTTCATATCATTCTCAGTAAATCTTTAACAAAGAAGGCTTTATACTTTCTCACTATTTCCTAGTCAACAGTCTAGGATTTAATAACTAGTGCCCACATAGACTCATTAACAGTTATTTCTTTGGGGATGCTGGAATGCCCTGATGTGCAAGTCAGTTTGCATAATGCATCTATTACTTTTTTCTTTATTACTGTATTTTTTATCCTATACTTTACACTCCCCCAGCATGTCCACAGCATGGTATAGAGTTCATCACCCCTCAAACACGCAGTCTTCAATGATGGTCAAACCCCATTAATGAACACCGGTTCTCCAATAAATGGAAAGCTATGTTGATTATCTAGCCCAGTACTCAAATATAAAGTACACTTGTTTCAAAAGTCTTAGTTCAGCAGTATGCAACAAAACTGTAATGCCACTTGACATACAACTGCATAATGGCTATTTTAAAGCAATTGGCCTGACTAGTAACAATTGCATTGGAAAACTTTGCTGTCAAATTATAGTCTAGACAAAAAAAAAAATTAAAGGAAGTGAAAAGAAGAACATGAAAGGAAAGGGAAAGAGAGAGAGGAGGGAAGGAGAATTAAAGGAGGGAGGGGAAGGGGAAAAAGAAGAAGAGAATGATGGGGAGGGAAAGGTAAGGAGGAATGGAAGGCAAATAGAAAAGGAAAATGATGTCTTTAGTGGATCCCTGCAATGCTAGAGCAGGTAGCCCTAGTTTGACCCAGTACTCAAAAGAGGCTTAATAAAATCCTCCCCCAATATGGCCCAGATAATTCCCCATAAACACAATAACAAGGACCCCTCTCAGGTTCCTACATGGCTCCAGGAGCTTTAAAAATCCAATGTTCTCTTAGGGTCCCCATCTAAATAAATCCATAGCACCAAACCCAACTAATGACTCTTCCAAACCATGACAGACAAGTTATTAAAATCAGATCAAAAGACATTTAATTAAAACAGAACCAGGTCATACATTTCCCTTGATGAAAATCCTCTGTACCCTTAGCAAGCAGGAAAGGAATACAGTAAGATCAGTCATGGCAGGGGGCTTAGAGATTAAAGTCTTTTAACAACCTCCATTTAATCACATCTCTTACAATCTTAGGAAACAACTAAAGAGCATTGATTTCTCAGGAACCAGAGCCTCAAAACATCTGTGCCAGATCTGTGCCACGTGTGTCTCTCTCCATAACTCCATGTCACTGTCTTCTCTCTGCATCTTCACCCCTGCCAACCCACCTTTCTCAGCTTGAGTCCATCAGGATCTAATCAAGCCAAGCATTTCTTCCCATCTCTCAGTTCTCCCTGATAACACCCCTGCTTCTCAGCAATCACCAGTAGCATGTCCCCAACCCACACAACACTTATAGTCTCTTTAAGACTGCCTTAGCGGAAAGTACTTTTCCCCAACTATTTTATGCTCAGGTCTGTTCTCTGCGCTATAGGGAAATGCAGTCTAGAATTATCCACCAGTGAGAGTGGGTCTCTCTTAGCTCCAAGCGCTGGAGAAACAGGAGGGCAGGGATTGTTTTTGCTTTTCCTTTGTATCCTCAGCACTTATCACAGTGCCTAGCACACAGTAAATCCTTAATAAATGCTTATAGATTCAGTTCCTGTGCATCCGGTTGTTATAGGCATTTAGGTGCAAAGTGAGCTGGTCACTGAGAAGGTCACAAAGTGTACCAAGAAATTGGAGTTTGATGTGTGCAAAAAAGTAAACATATCCCACTATAACTATGCTCATTTCCTTCACTTCCTCATCTCTCACTCACTTCTCAAGGTCTTGCCATCTGGCTCCTTACCTTCCCACTTGACTGGAACTGCTCTCTCCAAGGCTACCACAGATCCCTTAGCCACAAAATCTAACAGCCTGTTCTTAATCTTTCTACTGTTTGACTTCCCTTTAGCCTTGAACTCTATTAACCACCCCCTCCTCCTGGATACCTTTTCTTTCTTTTGTTTTTTGTGATATGACTTTCTCCTGGTTTTCTTCACTTGCTGGGTCATAATTCATGTCCCATCTCTTCCGTGTGGTTGTATACCAAAGTTCTGTCCTTGACTCTCTTCACTTCTCTAACTCTACTCAAGTCTTTCCCACACACCAATTACATTGCTCATAGCCTAGCCCATTGGCAGGACTTCCATCTCTCATAGTACTTCTTGTTACCAGATTGATGGCCAATGAGATCCAGTCGCATACACCTCTTCTACACCAGGTGGAGTTGTTGGCATGCTAGGAAAAACAACAATCATTAAGAGCTAGGTTTTTACAGTCAAGGACCCATTGGGTTAGAAGAAAAGAGAGGACATTGGAACTGGGGCTGGAGGTCTTGGCCTATTGAAACTTGTTCATGAGCACTGCCAGAAATGATACTCGGTGTCAGCATCCATGACATCGTTCATGCAGCTGGGGGTTACCCTGATGCTGCCAATGACCATGATGCTACCAACTCTGTTGTCCCTGCAATGTTGGCTTCTCTTCTAGAGTCTGTGTTGTTTGTGCCTGCTGCATAGGTGAGCATCAGGAGCTTGATCTAGATTGCATTTAGAATCATCTCCCCATATCCTATATTCTACCATGGCAAGTTCTTAGTTGTTATCACTATTTCTGCTCCCATTGTTTTCTCTTCTAGCCCTGATCTCATCATATTTTCCAGGGAGACATCTGGGTGGGACTTTATACTTTTTGCCTACAGCCAGCCCATTTCTGCCCACATCATCTTTGCCTCTTTCACTTGTGCTGTTATTAAGTCCATAAGGAATTTTGCATTCAGAGTATGGTCCTTAAAAAGTAAGAGCTCTGTCTCTAATTGCTGAATGTGTATAATTTATTTTCATTTCCCTTATGCTGATTATCCAGCTTTCCTAGGATTTTCAACCATCAGCAAGAAAAACCCCCCAGACCTTTATACTACCACCATCCTCTATGTCAATCTCCTTTAGCACCCACAAGATTGGATCACTGGGGGTCCCTGTCTGTCCCACTGATTAGACCCTCAATATGCCAACAGAAGAGCTCTGACCACATCAGGTCAGGCTACCCTATCTGACTGGGCAGCTAAGTGATTGCTTGCATAAAGAAAACTTGAAACTAGCCATCAGGATTTGAATATCATCAATAATTTGAATCCTATCTCAGACACTAGCCCTGTCATACTAGGCAAGTAATTTAACCTCTTTGTGCCTCAGCTTCCTCATGTGTAAAATGGGGATAATAGCACACAAGGTTGTTATGATGATCAAATCAGATAATATATAATGCTTTGCACAATTTAAAGTATTATATAAATGTCACAGCTAGGTGACACAGTGGACAGAGCCCCAGACCCGGAGTCAGGAAGACTTCTCTCCCTGAGTTCAAGTCTGGCCTCAGACATTTACTAGCTATGTGACCCTGAGCAAGTCATTTAACCCTTTTTGCCTCAGTTTCTTCATCTATAAAATGAGCTGGAGAAGGAAATGGCAAACCATTCTAGTATCTTTGCCAATAAAACCCCAAATGGAGTCACAAAAAGTCAGACATGACTGAAACAATGGAACAACAACAATCATCATCATCATCATCATCATCATCACCATAATCACAATAATCATTATCATCTGGCCAGTTCTTTGCATTTTCCTTCTCCTACTTCAACCACAATACTCACAAGGCCAACCACCAATACCAAATAATGCCAATTGTTCTCAAAGGCCTTATCCATGTCAGTACAATAATTCAGAATTAGAATTGGAATGAAATGAGATAATCATAGTTTAAAACTTAACAAAAAAAGTTTATTTAATAATAGCACGAAAAAAATACTGAACAAAGCTAAAGCATTGGCTCAGGTAGATGTAGCACCCCTCATCTCTATATGGAAACAAGTATGGTCAGAAGAATATGTTGGATCAGAAAGTTGTGGGGACTTGCAAGGAAGGGGAACACCTGTCATTTCTGTGGGGCACTCGTTCCTCGTAGATTGGCCTTTTTATAGCCTTAGTTGACCAGGAAGCCATGTCAGTCAGTCAATAAGCATTTATTAAGTGATTATCATATATCAGGCACTGTGCTAAGCTCTAAGGATACAAAGAAAGGGAGAAGATAGTCATTCGTCTCAAGAAACTCAGAGCCTAATCAGGGAGACACCATGCAAGCTGCCACACACACACACACACACACACACACATGCATATGATTAATTGGGGATAATCTCAGAGGGAAGGCATTAAGATTAAGGAGGACTTGGAAAGGCTCCTAGCAGGACAACTACTGGAGCTCTAGTCCCCTAGACTAGGTCTTGGAGACAGCTTCCCCATTTTTTATAAAAGAAAGTAGCCCAGCTTATGTGGCATAGACCCTAGTAGATGTCTCTTTTATTACACAATGCAATGCACTCATTTCATAGGAATGGGCTAGAAAGTCTTTCCAAGTCCCTCTCCTTTACTGCTTATTGATTTTTAATAAATTGTCTCTCTTGTGAAATAGTTTGATTTTGTAGTTTGGTAAGTGTCCAGTAGATGGAGCAGCTTACTCATAGATATCTTAGAGAGCCTGCCTGTCACTAAACAGATGTTCCAAGTATATAAGAATTTACTCATCTCTAGATATACATTATGTCTCTGCATTTGTGTGTATGCTTTTAACAAACTGCTAGCTCAGAGTAAATGAGTCAATGAAAAGGGCTGCTTTGTGATAGGGTATATGTTTGTCCTAGAAGAAGACAAAATTTTCTCTGAAATTATCATGAGTTAAAGTTATATGACTGGAGTTAAGGGACAAAAGAGGTTTAGGGCGAGAGGTTTAGGGTTTCATTTTTTCATCCTTTATCTTTCTCTCTCTTATTTTCCTTCCCTACCTATAATAATTCTCAAGGAAGGACTTTTAAGTAGTCAGAAAATGTATCTGTCCACGTGGTAGAATTTGAGGTGTGACATGGACGTCATCCTGCCCACCAATCAACCATTGTGTCTGAAATTCTCACCAGAGATTCTCTGTTGGGGTGAGACTTTGCATGTCTAAGTTTTACCTTCTCAAATAATGGATTTTTTGACACTAGAAATCATTGAATCATAGACGTAGAGCTGGAAGGAACTGTGGAAGTCATTTAGTGCACCCACATACACACACACATTTTACTGAGGTCCAAAATGGAAAAGATGCCCAAAGTCATAGAGCTAGTAAGTGAAAAAACCAAAATATGAACCCACTGCTGGCTTCAGATTCAGCGCTCTCCAAGATGCCAAGCTGAGTAACACAATAATTAACAGTCATTAATATTTTGGCCTGAATTAGGTTATTAGAGTTTTGATTACTGGAAAGAGAGTAAGGACCTTCATGGAGAATAGGGCACTTCCCAGGAAGTTGGGATCTTTGTAAAATGCTATAGGTGGCCAACACCAGAATGAAAGCACATGAGAGGCCAGGGGCAGAGGGGATAGAAGCAAAGGCACCTTACAAGGAGAGGGAGAAACTAAAGATGTAGAGATGTGACAAAGATCAGTTTCCTCTTACTTCACAATTTTGCCTAAATCAGTCAGAGTTTCTACAACCTTTAAGCATATAAAATTTACTCTGTGCTGTTTTTTCAACAGACCATACAACTTCAGACAAGGACCTTACAGATCACCTACCAGGGATGGGGAACCTATGGTCTCAAGGCCACATGTGGCCCTCTAGGTCCTCAAGTGCAGCCCTTTGACTGAATCCAAACCTCACAGAACAAACTCCCTTAATAAAATGATTTGTTCTGTAAAACCTGGCCTCAGTCAAAAGGCCACACCAAAGTACCTAGAAGGCCACATCTGGCCTTGAGGCCGCAGGTTTCTCACCCCTGAATCTGACCTCTTCATTTTACAGATAAGGAAACTGAAATCCAAAGAGACTGAAGTCAATAACCAAGCAGAACCAGGTGCTCATTGTGTTCTTTTCACTGCACCCGAGCTATTGCCTTCTTATCCATCTTCAGATCCTCAGAACAGAAAGGAAGATCAATATATCACATACAAAGCTACAGTGGATTAGAGAATACTTGATTGATTTTTCCCATTTTCATTTGCAAAAAGGACATTAGATCTTATACAGTGATATTTTTTCTTTGTTATTTATCAGAAATATTTTCCTTTATTCTTTAAAATAATAGAGATATGAGAGCCTTTTCAATGGATGTGCATATGTGGACAGTATAGTTTTCAGCTTGTAATGTTCATTCTCTAACTCTCCTAAGTACATCATCATCTTCCAGGAGGCACAATGGAGAGGAAGAGAGCTCAAAGAAATTATGCATTTAGGAGTAGGGACCATACCCTATACACGGCTTATGACTAGCAGAAAAACAAATGCTTTTGATTAGTGAACCAGGGAGATATTTTCTGAAGATGTGTTCTCATCATGCTAGATTTAGAAAACTAAGGTATAGAAAACAAAGGGAGTAATTTCATTCAGATTTTTTAGTGCTTTAAAAAAAACACTTTAAACAAAAAACCCCTGCAGTCCTAGGTAGAAAGAATATAAATACATATAGCATGTGTACTTACTTGTTCCTTTTCTGACCTATATTCTCCATATTAAAAATAAATGATTTTTTCTCTTAATTTTCCTGTTGAGCTGCTGAGTCTGTCAACAACAGCCACAATGACTTCTCTAAAGAATGAGAAGACCTCTTTTAATATTGCATTATCTTTTGCTGTTTGCTGAAAGTAAAAAGAATGCTTCCTTACTATTAATAGCACTTCAACTGCTTTTTACTAGGCCTTCAAAAGCTGTATTAGTGTGACTATTATCCCTAGCCTGAAGCAGATTACTCACAGAATCCCCCTATTCCCTTTCCATTTTGACTTTAAAATACTGACTAAATAATTGAAGGAGAAAATTATTCAATTAAATATCACTGTCTTTCACAATAAAATCTCTTTATACTGATAGTTTTGCTAACTATGAGTTTAGGTGTATCCCCAGAGATTTCTTTGTTGCCTAAAGATTATTTTAGTTTTGTACTTTTTGTTTCTGTGTTGTTAATCCATGGTGCCAGTATGGACAGAACTCAGGCCACCAAATATATTATCCAGTTCCCACACACCTATTATGTAGTTGTTTTTCCTTCTTCCCTGTCACTTCAAGAGTAAGATAATGTGTCTTTAAAATTTAGTGCCATCCTTGCATTAAGTATGGTAGCATTGGCTAATGCCTGTTTCTCACTGGTCAAATACACAAATGGGTACACCCTCAAAATCAGAGTATACCCTCTGTCATTTTCTGTTAGAATTTAATTACTGTATAAATGCATAAGTGACTTGCTTGAAAACCTATCCAAGAAATCTTAAAATAAAAGACCTACAAATGCATTGCTAGCCATAGCTATGAAAAAAAATGTGTTCAGAAAGAACATTTGCAACTTGAAACTTTTCATCAGAAATAGAGAGCACTTAAGGTCACTTTAATATTAATTCTCTACTAGCTGTGTGACCCTGGGCAAGTCACTTAACCCTATTGCTTAACCCCCCCAAAAATTTTTTTTAAAAAAATATTAATTCTCTACCAGTCCTTTCTTCCAACAAAATATCAGATTGCTTTTTATCCTGGATATAAAAGGACTTGAATTTAGGTCAGTTTAACTTGCAAAGCATAGTATTTTGAGAAGTTCTTGCAATACATTCAGACAATCTTGTGTATCATCATTTTATTTGGCAATGGCTAAATATCTGATAGAAAGGGAAATTCATTTCTGGTAAGTTGAAATTGCTTTTGAATAATTTATAGTGAACAGAGAATCATCAGATCTGATATCACTGGTAGCTACAAAATTGCAGTGTTCCACATTATGCTGTAATGGGTGCTAGGGGAACTGGGAAGTTGAAGTTTGATAACATGAAAATTTCTGTTTGGGATGACACACAATTTCAAAAAGAGTAGAATTTTTCAAAAGGAATTGAAAATCCCACCATGTTGGTTGTTTTTCTTCATTCTAGAAGAGGACCAAAATGACATCACTCTGTTGGAGTCAAGGTACAGTGTGTCTTACTGTGGCTAATCAGACAGTATGAGCTCAGAAGGCCTACCACAGGACAGGCACACATAGTCCATAGGAATATTTGGAGTGGAAATGTCTCTAAATTTGCACATCTCTCTTTTCTTTTGAGCCACTACAATTCTGCTTCGCTTATAGAGCGTGGCACCTTCTTTGATACAGACACGTCATGCTGGGTAGTCTTTTGCCAGTGTCTTCCATGTCACACAATCAATTTAAAAGTCACCATGTAAGATAAAAGTAAAAGTATACAAAAAATCTTTAGATATGATTATTACTAGGGAAAATTTCCTGAGGTTCTCTTTAAACCATATCTAAAGACCATCCCCTCAAGAGCATTGGCCCCATCTTTACTACTCCTTGGCGTTAGAAGTGAGAACGGGTACAACCAGACAACTACTCATAAGCCCTAAATGGTTTATCCTATTTGGTTTGAACCAAATAAAGTATGAAAAAAAAATTTGGCCTAATGTGCACATGTGTCTTTCTGTACATTTCCTTTCCTCTTTTTCAGCCCTGCCTTGGGGTTGGGAGTGGAAGTAAGTGGAAGGTAAGGATGGGGCCTGAATCTGCTTTGGGGGAACAGGGTATGGTCATGGCAGAAGTTCCTACACAGATAGGTAAAAAGCTCAGAGGCATAAAGGTGGGAGGCCAGGTTTCTTCCGGTTTGTATCCTACATAACTCACCAAGTACTAGAGATTACCCCTATGTCTTTGAGAGTCAAGAATTTCCTTTATGAAGAATTTCTCCTGCCATTCCATAGAGACATTCATGTGTCCATTATAGATTTGGGCCTGCATGTGTGCAACAAAGTAAAAAACATTAAATCCAAAAGCTCCTGGAGGTCACCAACTATGTCATGTTTATCAGTGTCATAAGTCTTCTTCAGCACCACAATTTGTAAGCACTGATTCTGCAATGATCAGCTTTCCTTATAGTCCAGCTCTCACAGTCATACATTGCTACTGGAAAAACTATAGCCTTGACTATAGTTTATCAGCAAGGTGATGTCTCTGCTTTTTATTATGCTGTCCAGATTTACCATAGCTTTCATTTCAGGGAGTAAGCATCTTTTAATTTCATGGCTTTAGTTCCTATCTGCAGTGATCTTTGAGCCCAAAAATATAAAATCTGACACTGCTTTCATTTCTTCTCCCTCTATTTGCCAGCAAGTGATCTTACCAGTTATCATATTAGCTTTCTTTAATGTTAAACTTCAAGCCAGCTTTTACACTCTTCTCTTTCACACTCATTAAGAGGCTTCTTAATTCTTCTTTACCTTTTGCCATCAGAGTGATATCATATATATATATAATATATATATATATATACACATATATACACATATATATCTGAGATTATTGATATTTCTCTTGGCAACCTTAATTCCAGCTTTTGATTTGTTCAGCCTGGCATTTCACATGATATACTCTGCATATAAGTTAAATAGAAAAGGCAACAATATACAGCCTTGTTATACCTTTCTTTCAATCTTAAACAATCAATTGCTCCACGTTTGGGTCTAACTGTTGCCTTTTGACCCACATACAAGTTCTTCGGGAGGCAAGTAGGATGATTTGGTACTCTCATCTCTTTGAGAACTTGCCACATTTTACTGTGATCCACATAGTCAAAGGTTTTAGTGTTGTCAATGAAGAAGTAGATTTTTTTCTGGAACTCCCTTACTTTCTCCATAGTACAGTGAATATTGGCAATTTGGCCAATAGTTCCTCTGCCTCTTTGAAAACTAGCCTGCTCTTCTGGTAATTCTCATATATTGCAGATGCCTAGTGTGCAGAATCTTAAACCTAACTTTGCTGGCATGTGATATGAGGGCAATTGTTTGGTGTTTTGAAAATGCTTAGGAATTGCCCTTCTTTAGGATTGGGGTGTGAACTGATCTTTTCCAATTCAGTGGGCACTGTTGTGTTTTCCAAATTTGCTGGCATGTTTGTTAAAGTGTAGCGCTTTAACAGCATCATCTTTTATGGTTTTAAATAGTTCAGCTGGAATCCCATCACCTCCACTAGCCTTTTTGTTAGCAATGCTTCCTAAGGCCCACTTGACATCATTCTCCTGGATATTCAGTTCTAGATCAGTTACCACGTCATTGTGATTACTGGTGACATCTTGTATAGTTCTTCTGTATATTCTTGCCAATTCTTCTTAATCTCTTCTTTAAGTCTCTACCATTTTTGTCTTTTATCATGCCCATTTTTTTAATGTAACATTCTCTTGATATCTCTAATTTTTTATTTCAAATAATATTTTATTTTTCCAATTACATGTAAAAACAATTTTAACATTCATTTTTTTAAAATTTGAGTTCCAAATTCTCTCCTCCCTCCTCCCTGAGACAATAAATGATTTGATATAGATTATATATGTAAAATTATGGAAAACATTTCAGACTCCTTCAGTTCTTTCTCTGGAGATGGACAGCATTTTTCATCATGAGTCCTTTGGAATTGTCTCAGATCATTGTATTGCTGAGAATAGCTAAGTTATTCACAGTTGATTATTGTACAATGTTGCTGTTACAGTGTATAATGTTCTGCTGATCCTGCCTACTCCACTTTGCATCAGTTCATGTAAGTCTTTCCAGGTTTTTCCTGAAAGCATCATTTTCTGATCATTATTTCTTATAGCACAACAATATTCCATTACAATTATACACCGCCACTTGTTCAGTCATTCCCCAATTGATGGGCATCCCCCCCAATTTCCAATTCTTTGCCACCACAAAAAGAGCTGCTATAAATATTTTTGTATAAGTAGGTCCTTTTGGCTTTTTTTTTTACTCTCTTTGGGACACAGATCTAGCAGTGGTATTGCTGGATCAAAAGGCATGCACAATTTTATAACCCTTAGGGCATAGTGCCAAATTGGTCTCCAGAATGGTTGAATCAGTTCACAACTCTACTGACAATGCATTAGTGTCCCAATTTTCCCACATCTCCTCCAACATTTATCATTTTCCTTTTTTGTCATTTTAGTCAATCTGATAGATACGAGGTAATACCTCAGAATTGTTTTAATTTTCATTCCTCTAATCAATAGTGATTTAAAGCATTTTTTCATATGACTACCCGTAGCTTTAATTTCTTCTTCTGAAAACTGCCTGTTCATATCCTTTGACCATTTATCAATTGGGGAATGACTTGTATGCTTAAAATTTTGACTCAGTTTTCTGTATATTTGAGAAATGAGGCCTTTATTAGGTAAACTTGCTGTAAAAACCTTTTCCCTGCTTTCTGCTTTCCTTCTAATCTTGAATGCATTGGTTTTGTTTGTGCAAAATCTTTTTAATTAATATAATCAAAATTAAACATTTTCCATTTTATAAAGTTTTCTATTTCTTGTTTGATTATAAATTCTTCCCTTCTCCATAGACTTGACAGGTAAACTATTCCTTGCTATTCTAATTTGCTTGTGGTACCACCCTTTATGTCTAAATCATGTACCCATTTTGACCTTATCTTGGTATATGGTGTAAGATGCTGGTCTATACATGGTTTCTGCCAAATTGTTTTTCAGTTTTCCCAGTAGTTATTGTCAAATAGTGAGTTCTTGTACCTAAAGTTTGAATCTTTGTATTTATCAAATACTAGATTACTATGGCCATTTAATACTGTATATTATGTACCCAATATATTCCTCTTATCCACCACTCTATTTCTTATGCAGTACCAGATTGTTTTTGATGATTACCATTTTATAATACAATTTGAGACCTGGTATGAGTAGGCCATCCTCCTTCACATTTTTCCATTAATTCCCTTGATAATCTTGACCTTTTGTTCTTCCAGATGAATTTTTGCATAAAAATTTATATAAAATTTCATATAAAATATTAAATAGAATAAAATTCTGGTAGTTTGATTGGTATGGTACTGAGTAAATAAGTTAATTTAGGGAGAATTGCCATTTTTATTATATTAGTTTGGCTTACCCATAAGCAATGTGAATATGACTTACCCATAAGGCTGCATAACAGCATGTCTAACAGTGTGAGGTAGAGAAGTCAAAGTGGCAGGAAGGGTGGTGCTAGATGGAAGAAGCTAGAGGGGAACAGGTAGGATAGCATATAAAGAAGAAAGACCTTTAGGGAATGTCAAGCACAGTCCATCAGATAAAATAGTCCAGCAAAAACCAATATTACATCTGACATGAATGTGGATTTTCAGCGACTAGCCTTAATTTCTTTAATTTGCAATAATGAAAAGTGCCATAGTGGGGTCAAAACATATTACCAGCTGAATCTCTTGCAGTTTTAGACCAAATTTCACATAATTCAATATTTGCTTCATGGTCATTCTCAGTTGAATTGTGAGCTTCACCTGCTCTCAGGATATGAGAAATTTTTCCAGGGGGCATCCCTTCAGTATGCTACTACCAGATTCCATCAAGCCTTTGAGGGAGCTTCCCCAACTGTGGGAACTTACCTTAGCTCTGAAGAATTTGAGACTGGGGGGAGTCTGACCTCTGGGACAGTCTTCCACAAAGAAGTCTTTTGGTGAAAAGGTCAACTAGAGCATTCTAGGTAGTTCTTCTGAAAGGCTATTTCAGGAATTGGGGACTCCTCTTGATCTCTTGGATTCAGGCTTGCCCAAAACTGTCACAAGTAGATTTACTGAGGAGACAAAGTCCAAGCAATGAGATTTATTAGCAAAGCACACATAACAAATCATATCCAGGGTCCCTCAGTGAGCATGAACAACCTACATATAGACCTTGTACAGATTTTTATACATTAAAAGAAAACAATAAACAGGATGCAAAACAGTATATAGCATTAAGCAAGATGAAAGTCATGAAATAATGTTCTTATTGCCTTTGGGTCCATGATGAAATTTATCTTTTAAACATCAATATTTTCTCAATGAAATCAGTATCTCAATAAAATTAAAATTTTTACTAAATGGAAGAATTTATAGCATTGATTAAAAGATAAGTTATACAATTTAAAAAGTTTAATTCTGAATTAAACAAGGTGTTAAAATGGGAAATGGACAAAGATTATATTGACATCAACTAAAATAATTACATTTGGAAAACAAACTAATATAAATTAATTGGTCCAACAAGGAGGCCAAAACACCTCCATAAAGTATTTCAGTCAGCACATTCTTGGCTTATTTGGTAAGTGCACAGAGATGACTGCCAAAGACAATACCGGATTAAAATATACATTCATCTGCAAGATCTTACAAAGGATGACGAGAGATCATCTCATAAATCAGAGAGAAAGAATGGAGGGCAAAGCCAGTCTCATAAAAACTTTGTAAGATATACAACTGAATTGCAGTCTTCCATGCTTTGATTTAGTTGATATTTAACAAAATAATCACATTGATTAAAGGAGAATTCAGCACAGAGCTTTCTCATCTTAGACAAATGCAATGAATATAGAACTGTATTTTGTAAGATTGCCAACAAACAAGTAGTCAGAAATTTAAAGTCATTCCTATAGACATATATCTGTATAAGGACATTTTCAGATTAAACAATTAATGGACATAGTGATTATTTGCTATGATGCTATGATGATAAACAAAACACTTAGCTGAATTATGCTATATAATCTAAGTATCTGAATGTCAGAATAAAAGGGTTGAGAAGTAAGGAGCTAAAGAGGATTTTTATTTTTTTTTTCAGCATAGCTATATTAATACAAAGTGGAATGAAGACTAGGGAAAAGAGATCTAAAAATGGGTTCTATGAGATTTTTCTAACAGGGGTTTTGAGTTTTAAAGACCTTTTTTAACTGTCAACTTTGTTTAAGCCCTCATTAACAAGAATATACATCTTGCTATGTATCTAATTCAACAAGGATTTATTAAGTACTTACTTTGGTCAAGACATTGTGCTTCATGCTAGGCAATATAAAGATAAAATAAAACAAAACAAAAAAAAATCACTGCCCATAAAGAGCTAACATTCTACTAGGAAGATGCAGCATATAAACATATAAAGTATGCTTGTGATAAATTGAGAAGGAAGGAGAAAGCATGACCAACTAAGGAGATTACGAGGAAAGACTTCAGATAAGCCATGTGTGTTGAGCCTTGAAGAAAGCCAGGGATTCTAAGAAGTGGAAGAGAAGAGGGAATTCTATCTCTGATCCTCACCACCTATATAATCTTGAGCAAGTCACTTAACATCTTTGGGCCTCTGTTTCCTCTTCTGTAAAATGAGCATGTTGGACCAGATGACCTGGGATTACCTTTTTGGTTCTTGATCCAAGATCTGAGGATTGTTAGTATTATTAATAAGCATGTGGTTCTGGCAAATAAAACAATATGAGCCACCAATCATCCCACCAATCCAGAGGACCTGTCTGAACATGTCTTTGCAATTTGACAAATCAATGGCCCTCTGTTTCTCAAAGTGGAATTTCATTCCCTTTAGAGTTATTGCTTTCCTTTTCTAAGAAATTCATTCCTTTTTTTGTAGGTGGTATAGCTTTCTTTTCAAACCCTAGCACACAAAGTGCAGCCTACAGGGAAAGGGAAAAGCAAAATGCCTGCATTTTCCTCCCTTAAGAGCATAGAGTTCTCACCAGTTAGCAGTTTTATTTTGAGGGGTGTCTAGTTCCAGATTCTTTGCCAGTCTTATAACAGTCCAAAACAATCTTCTCCCATTTCCCCCATAATGTCTCTACAGTATCACTCCCAAGCTCCCAAGTCAGAGGCAAGATATTTCTGATCTCCACAAAGGAAAATACACCCAGTACCTCCTGCTGTATATCTATAAGCATTAACTGAGATATAGCACATAGCTTTAGATTCCTATTAATTAACAGTTTGATCATGTCCAGCTTAAAAAAAAGGCATAAAGTTTCCAAGATCAGAGGGAAGCAGATAATTTAAAATAAGTGATTTACAATAACTAATCCAACCATTTTGGAGAGAATTTGGAACTATAACCAAAGAGCAATCAAACCGCATATACCCTTAGATCCAGCAATACCACTACTAGATCTGTATCCCAAAGAGATCATAAAAAAGGGAAAAGGACCCAAATGTACAAAAATATTTGTAGCAGATCTTTTTTGGTAGCAAAGAATTGGAAATTGAGGGGATGCTCATCACTTGGACAATGGCTTGAACAAACTGTGGTAGATGATTGTGATGGAATACTATTGCGCTGTAAGAAATGATGAGCAGGCGGATTTCAGAAAAACCTGGAAGGACTTACAAGAACTGATGCTTAGTGAAGTGAGCAGAACCAGGAGAACATTGTACACAGTAACAGCAACATTGCTCGGTGATCAACTATGATAGACTTAGCTCTTCTCAGACGTACAATGATCTAAGAAAATTCCAAAAGTCTCATGATGAAAAATGCTATCCACATCCAGGGAAAGAACCATGGAGTCTAAATGCAGATCAAAGCATAATATTTTCACTTTTTTTTCTGTGGCTATTCCCGTTTGTTCTATTTCTTCTTTCACAATATGACTAATGTGGAAATACATTTATTTACATGATTACACATGTATAACCTACATCAGATTGCTTCCCATCTTGGATGGGAAGGAGGGAAGGAGAAAAAAATTTGGAACTCAAATTTTTATAAAAAAAATTAATGTTGAAAACTATCTTTACATGTAATTGGAAAAAATAAAATGCTATTTCTTTCCACTCTTCCAATAAATAAATAATTCACAATATATTTCACTCTGGAGAAGAAGGGGGAAAGGAATGTCACTGGTGTTTCTTCTGGGCTTAAGCTAGAAGAGCAGTTCATTTTTTGCTCAAGACAGTTCACAGTTGAATTATCCATATCACCCCAGCTCCAGATCCATTGCAGCTGCTTTCAAATGCCTTTGTGGTGCTCTCTCTATGATTCTATACTCATATCAGTCTCATGGTAGCATCTACCTTCTCTTTTCTCTTTACTTGGCACTGCACACTCCCTTACCCGTAACAACCTTTCCACAATCAAGATCATCTACATTTTGTATAATCTTCCCCCAGACCAAGGTTGAAGACCCTTCAGAGACTTGGGAAATTGGGGGGAAGTGAGAATGGCAATGGATCACCAGCAAACTGGACCCTGGCTCTTCTTACACTATGACCGAGTCTTTGGGAAGAAATCAAAAGGTGAATAACAGTACCATTGCATTCCAGATATAGGGAAAGACCTTCACAAAAGTACAAAGATGGCAAATGGAGCTCTGAGTTTTGGAATAACCAATAGACCAGTTTCACTGAAATGTAGAATTTGTGAAGGAGAAAGATGTCCAATAAGTCTGAAAAAGCAGATTGGAATTAGAAGCTACATGAACTATGTATCAAACAAAAGAATAGTATCATGGACAGTTAGTCATATTTTATTAAATCTCTCATACATTTTTGTAGTTAGAAGGCCATCATGGAAAAATCCGAGAAAACGTACCTTGTGTCAGAGTCAAGTACAGAAAATAGTTGTTTGACCTCATAAAATATAAATAACATTTTTGTATATTTACAAGGAAAAAATAGAGAAGGAAAAGAAAGAACTAAGTATGCCCAGGGCTTAGGCATGTCTTTTGATATTATTGAAATAGTGTAGAAGAAAATAATTCCCATTGAGTCAATCAGCACATTTCTGACAATTGCTTACTGACTGGTATAAACTGAGATGCTAATTTCCAGAGAACTCTGCTGTTGGGAATGGCTATTCTGACATTTTCAATGTAGTTTCAAATGCAATTTTGAAAAATTTTAGTAGCACTTCTTCTCTGAGCCTTTAGTAATATGTATTTATTTAGGGAACACTGAAAAAGAGTCAATAGACCTGGATTCTTATTCCAGTTCTGCTATGATATGTGTGACCTTAGGCAAGTCACGTCAGCTCTGCTGAGCTTCATTTTCCTTATGTGTTAAACAAAAAAAAAAGGAAAATGGGACTATTTAATCTCTAAGGTTTCATTTAGGTCTTATATTTTATTTCTATTAAAATATTATCTGGAAAAATAGCTAGATCATAGCATCATTTTTCTAGAGCTGAAAGGGACTTCAGAGACCTTGACAGAGTATATTCATACCTTATATTTAAATATAATGCATCATAGCTTACAAAATGATTTTACACATATTAACTCATTTTATACCATTTGGTCCTCAAAATAACCCAGCAAAGTAGGGCAGGTATTATTATAAGGAAACTGAGTTTAAGATATATTTAATGATTTACCTGACTTGAATCCCCATGGCAGTACAATAATTCTCAACAGCACAGTTCCTTGGTAACAAGTAACCCAATTAGTCAGGTGTAAGTCCTGGCTCCTAGCTACCTCAGTGACTACTCAAGACATTTTCCCTATATTTTAATAATGGAAAGCAGTAGATTATCTATTATTCAGCATTATTCCCATCACTATTCACTTTCACTTATGAAAGCTGTCTCTAAGTACAGGTGACAGAAAGTCATTTTACTTCTACTTTTTAAAATTCATCAAAGTTCTTAGTGGTACTATAGAACCATGAGTTCATGTTTTAATGCATTTTGATCCCCATTGTGGGAGACATTTTATGTTTATATATTTGAAGAGGGCAAAAATATTTATTAAGAGAAAAAATTATTATTAATAACCTTTGATTTGGGGAGATTCAGATTCCTCTCCCCTTTTTTAAATCCTCAGTCTCCCAAGGTAGAGCTAACCTTCTCCTCTATACAGACGCCACCTAGATGGGGCAGGCATTGCTTTCAGTTCAGGTTTGGGTGGGGATAAATTCTTTGAATAGATTGCCCAAGGCTCGGGTTAACTTAAGAAGTAAATGACATAAGCAAAGTTCAGGTCCAGCCCCTCACTATAATATTCATTCTCTCATTAAATGTTAACCAGAGTTGATTGCCACCCTGGGGAACAACCTACTCTTTGAAGGAATAAAAATTATGAGCCTGCCATCATTGTCTTTGGTCTAAGAGAGAGACTGCCCAATGACCATCCTTTCATTAAAATTCTGGCATTATTAACAAAATGATTAAAATACTCAGAAATTATGTTTCTCAAACTTTTTTTAAGCATCACAGTTATATGTTCAATTCAACAAACATTTATTAAGCACTTACTTAGGTTCTAGGTTTGTGCTAGGGTTTGAGACTACAAAACTGAAAAGGAAACAGTCCCTACCCTCAAAGAGGTTATATTCTATTGAGAGAGATAACATATACGCATATAAGTATATATAAAATAAATACACAAATGTTGACCAGTGCCTATAGACATCCTTTGAAGATGCTTCTGAACACAGTTGTCATTTCCCATCATATTAACAGGAATAATACTTGAGATATTATCATTACTGTTTTAAATTATTGTTGTTGTTTTTTAGTCAGTTATGTCTGATTCTTCCTGACCCCATTTGGGATTTTCTTGACAAAGATACTAGAATGGTTTTCCTTTTCCTTCTCCGGCTCATTTTACAGATGATGAAACTGAGGCAAACAGGGTGAAGTGATTTGCCCAGAATTGCTCAGCTAATTAGTGTCTGAGGCTGGATTTGAACTCAGGTCCTCCTGACTCCAGGACATCCACTGTGCCACCTAGCTGCTCCTAATGTTTTAAATAGCACTCAGATAACTTTACACCACACAATCTTTCTTGCATAATCCCTATGGTCTAAAAACATGCCAAAGCTAAAACAAAAACTGAGTTAATGAATAGGATTAATGATTCTCCATACTTCTATAAGATTTAATGCACTGAAGTACTACTGTAACATTGACCTGATAGTCCATGCCATGAAATTACTAAATTGATATGTTACTGTGAGGGGCTTTCGATTCTTTATATGGATAGTTGGCCTGTTCTTGGAATTAGGAGTCCTGCATTCAGTCAGCAAAAAAAGAAGAAAAAAATAAAGAAAAGAAAAAGCTTAGTTTTAAAGTATTTTGTTTTTAATTGAGATGACTTCATATAATCATTAGCTAATCTCTCAAGGTACAAAATACAATATAGATTTAGGGCAAAGTTCATCAATAATAATAGTAGATCCAAATCTAGATTTCAAATAATCTTCTTGAGAATTTTGGGATTTTGCTGACCTTATCAGATCTGATTAGGTTTCCATTGTTTTTACTTTGTAATGTATCTGATAAGCTCTGTTGTTTTTCTTGTAGTTAACAGTTAGTGCTTACATTCTGAATCTTATCTTCAATCTACAATTTCTTGGCAGGAATCTTTCATTCATTTTCTTAGATTTTGGTTAATTAAAATTAGATAAAAGGACCTATAAATCCAGCAGGCACGCATAAACTGCAATGCATTGAACTACATCGAAAGTCCATAAGAGGGCACCATTGTTGACCCCTGGTTACTGTGGAACTTTTACTCCTCCCTCAGGATGCCTCAAGTACAGAACAGACACGTGTCATTCTGATATGCAGATTGAGGATCTCAGTCAGTGTCGATCCATATATTCAAAAGTTGAATTTCTTTCTTAAGGTAGAAGCCATGTCAAGGCATTATACCGTGTGCTAGGCACTGTGTTAAATGCTGAAGATATAAATACAAGTAAAAAGAAAGACAACCCCTGCCCTCAAAGAGCTTACATTCTAATGGGGCAACACAACACATAAAATGCACCTGAAAAGTGGACTGGACTTTTCCTCAAAAAATGGACATTCCAGGAGGAATCCACCAGAGGGAGAAGACAGCCTAGGCATGGTGGCAAAGTTAGGAGAATAAAGGAAATAGAAATCAAAGTTCCCATATTTCACTGTTCTCCCCTCCTCCCAATGGATCATTTTATGTATCTTACTTTGGAGATCATTGCTCTAAGTTATCAATCTGTATTTACTATAGAATAATCCATTCTGGTACTGTTTGGTAATAATACTACCACTCCACACCTGTGTGAGGAGGAAGTTGGTGCAAGAGTTTTGGAAAGGAGAGACATTCTTCTCCAACAGTGCTGGAGATGTGTTGGAAGGGATAGAGAGAGGGAAATTTCTAGTCACTATCATTTGAAAAGGTAGGGGTACCTCAAGATTATTTCCAAAAGCTTGATTCCTTCCCACCAAAATGTTAGTTACAAAAAAGACTGTGAGTAAAACCATCTATACAAACAGGGAGCAAACAGAAATCAGGGAAGTTAAACAGATTAGAACAAACCAGAAAATACAGAATGAATGAGCTCAGAGAGAGTTCTCATTTGACTCAAGGGGAATTTCCTCAAATCTCTAAGGGACAGGTATCTTAATGATCTGGCTTTCCCTTATGCGTCTGCCTTCCAAAGTATGATCTCTATCTCCAACAGTCTCTCTCTGTTTGAAGACATTTGGAAATACATTTGTCCCTTCTCAAAACAGGAATAAAGAAGAATGTATCTCCTGTCCAGTACACTTTTCAGGTGCATTTTATGTGTTGTGTTGCCCCATTAGAATGTAAGCTCTTGCTCCTGAACCACTATCAAACTCTCATTTCGAAAGGTTTGTTTTCATACATGTCATTTTCTTCCTTGCAACATGTTTTTTTGCCTTCCAATGACCCGTTTTTGAACCCACATAATTTTCCCAGGAAAGAAAAGAAAAAGCAACTTTTTCAGTTACTGATTGTGGTTATATTTGACCAAGTTGTAGTTGTAGGGGATTGGAGGAGGAAAGGAAATGCTTATTTGCATTTCTATCACTTCCCAGCTGGATGCCTATAGGAAGCCCTGAGGCAGAGGGCCTGGGTCTGAGAGACAGACCTTCCTAGTAGGTGGAAAGAGAGGAGAGAGTGAGAATTGAGCAAATGCATTTTAGAACATCACATTGCCTCCAGTTATGCCAGACCTCCAAATCCCAGCCTTAATAAACAATTGTTTGGTCCTCTGGTTCCTAAGAGAGCTGTAGTGTTCCTAACTATTTTAAGGTAAACCATCTTAAAATAGTTGAGTAATATGGCTTTTCTAATCCTCCTTATATAGAACAATACAAATGCATCTAGTTTGTTTTCTTCCCTGTTAAAAAGTGTTTTCCATTTTGATTCAACTTTCCCAGTTTCTGCCTAATCTCTTACCCTTTCTCTAGACCAGTGCCTGGCATCAGCTCCATTGCCACCCCCACCCCCACCACCACCAAAACCCTAAACATCTATTTTTCAGAATTATGCTGGCCAGTTTATGTGTAAGTAATGGAAGAAAAGTATTTTCCTAAAGGGATAGAATCAATATATTCAAATACTGAAAAAGAACACACTCTCCTACCAGTAATACACAGCCCTAGATTCTATTTTAGGAATCATTTTATTCAGCAGGCAACCAATTGACTGAAGAGAATGGAGCTGTAATGAATCCAGAAGTCACACTAAATGATAGGTGTTGTTAGTTGATTATACATTTTTTCCAAAGCCTTTGTCAACACAGTAGCAACAAACAGTAAACGATAAGCATGCAATTAGTTTTGATCTGGTTCTACATTGTTATCCAGAGATGGAAGGGGTTGGGGGGAAACAACTCCATTCCTACAATATTTGAATATATTGACTCTATCCCTTTAAGAAAACACTTTTCCCCCATTACTTATACATAAACAGGTAGGCATAATCCTGAAAAATAGAGGTTTAGGATTTTGGGTGGGCAGAAAGAACATTCGATAACTAACCTGATCCAAACGTACCATGCTGCCTGCTCCAGTCAGGACTCAAAGGGTTCCACATTTTATGGATGGAGCATGCTTCTGAAAAGGACCATGATTTTCTATACGTGGTACTTGATGGCAAACAGGGTTGGTATTGATGCACTCCACCTTTATCTATCACTTTTGTATCTGGAATTGATGTTATCTTTATACTGTGATTCACTGAAGATAGTGTCTGCCCTCTGCCTGTAGCATACTCTTTTCTTTTTTCCTCAGTCTTTTCTTTCACTGAGAAGGCCTCAACCTTTTCCGCTAATTCCTGGTCAGTGTGATAGTAATGAGATTCACCAAATCATTCCTGAATAGTTTCATTAACAACTGTCTCTTTAGCCATATTAGCATGTTTAATGGGGATTGGCATATGCAAAGAAATCCTATCCTTACTATACATGGATCACATTTTCAGGAAGTACACACAACACTGGTTTTTTTCCCATCCATTAATTTTTTACCTCTACTTTACATCACTACAATGCATCAGTGCAGTGTATGGCCCAACTATATTATTATCAGCACAGTCATGAAGTAGTCCCATAGTCAGTAGTCTTTAGTGTAAGTAAATTCCTGTGAAAAAGCTCCATTCTTCCAAACACCTATATAGCTATGGTAGGTATTAAACTCTATATTGAGTCACAATATACAGCAACATTTCAACAAACTTAATAAGGGACAACATTTCAACACATTTTACACATAATAACGTATAGTTATACCAAAACAACTGGCTTGTTCAGTAAAAGGCAAATTGGAAAACCCTTCTGTCTAATCTCATATTAGAAGAAAATAAATAAGGGAAAAATTTCAATGTATTCCTGCAATACCAATGAACCAAAAACTTAGATTTGCCAGATAAACTTTCCTAACTGTAGTACCAAGCAATCACCTCATATGTGGGTCCCCTGAGAGCCATCCCAGATATGAAACACATGATAAGTCATTTTTTACTGAAGTTCATAGTTTAAAAGTCCCTACTAATATGTTTGTTTTAATAATCAAAGGACTTAAACTAAAATAAATATTTTTTTTAAAAAGAAAAAATAATAATCAGAGGACTTAATTTCAAAGCAAGCAAGCCAAAATGTCTCATCCTCATCTATTGCTCTCTAAATATTTGTTCTGTAGCTCCTCCTCTGGGCCTGATTTGTTTCCTTCTTGAATTAGTTGAATTCAAATGCTGACAACAATAATGCTAATGGTTGACAATTATTAAATACTCTTCAGGGGTGGGGAACCTGCAGCCTCTGTTTGGACGCAAAGGGCCAGATTTGAGGACCTAGAGGGCCATATGTGGCCTCAAGGCTGCAGGTTCCCCACCTCTGCTCTAAGATGTACAAAACTGCATATATTACCTCATTTAATTCTCACAATAAACATGACAGATTTTATTATCCCCCTGTGATAGATAAGAAAACTGAGGAGCCACAAGTCTCATGGCCTCATGACTAGTAAGTATCAGTAAAATTGGAAGCCAGGTCTTACCAATTCCAAGTGTTCAATAAGCAGATTCCTCTTCTTTGGTTACAGTGGTTGCCTAATGAGAGACTTCAGCATTGATCTCTTCATTCTGCTCCTGGATACCAGGCCTGCCTTCTCCTTCCCTACGAATTCTTATATACCTCCCCCCTCTCCCCCACACACTCATCATACAAATGCTTTCTGTGTCTATCTCCCTGTCTGTCTCTCTGTATCTCTGTCTCTATCTCTCTGCCTCTGTATCTCACTCTTTCTCTGTGTCTTTGAGTTTCTCTCTGTATGTCTCTGTTTCTCCTTGTCTTTATTTTTCTGTTTCTGTCACTTTGTGTTTCTCCTCTCTCTCTTTTTCTCTGTCTTCTCTCTCTCTCTTTTTCTCTGTCTTCTCTCTCTCTCTCTCTCTCTCTCTCTCTCTCTCTCATCCCTATTTAATCATTTGACTCTGAGGCAAACAGTTAACTGTTTGATCAAGACTTTACCTAATTATACTATTCTATGAACCATGACTGAAGTATGTACCTCAATTACAGTCAGTACCTAAGCACCCCAGAAACTGAGATGGTCAGAATGATGATGGTAGGGCTTGTGGAGGATCTAAAATTTGTAATGGGCCTTGAAAAGAATAGACTTTCAATAGGTGGAGTTAATGGTAGGGAGCCAATAGGGAATTCCAGGTGAAGGACGCAGTATAAGAAAAAGCATAGGAGGCAAGAAGGCATATAACATGTTTGAAGAAAATCAAGACATCTAGTATAGCTAGAACAATGAGTTCATATAGGGAAGACCTGAAAATGACTGGAGAGGTAGATTGGGGCCAGAACATGGAGAGCTTGAATGCTAGACTAGGGAGATTGTGGTTTAGCTTGTCGGCAACTGGGAATGATTAAACCATTTTTGAGGAGTGTGAAAGAATGCATGAAAAAAGTATTTATTAAGCACTTAATATTGACCAGGTATTGGTCTAAATTCTGGGGATAGATATACGAAAAAAATCCCTGCCCTCAAGGATCCTATATTTTAATAAGAATTTAAGAAGAAACATGAAACAGTAAGTAGTGGCCAAGGAGGAGTGTTTTGGACTGAGAACTCAAAGCAATATTGAGTGGAGCCATGGTGTAATTGATTAACACATCCTTTCCAGGAATGATAGTGTTGATTGGATTACTGCTCTCAGAGCTAGAGGTGGAAAATAGGGATGGGGGAATGGGGAGAAGAGTGGAGAAGAAGGTTCAGTAAATCAGCAACATTGCATGAAGATGGCCAGAGAGAGCAGACAGCATAATGGGTCTGGATCAGGTTAGTTATGGAGAATTCTTACCAATCAGAAGCATAGGCACTCACAGGGGAACCAGACAGCTCAATCATAGGCAAGGATTCATGGTATGAAGTGGTACCAAGAGCTGTAAGAAAGGGGACACAATGAAAAGGTTGCTTTAGGGAGTTTAATCCGGCAATGGAGAGAATTTTAGCCCTTAACAAATGTGAACTTGTTCTTCTATTTACTGTAAGTCATCATTCTCTGAAAATTTTTTTTAAAAAAAGTCTTTATGCTTCCATTTCATGTATAAACCTGAACTGTAAAAAATAGTTTGAAGTCTGGGAAAAGGGGAGACTATGATTTAGATCATTTTCTCTAAGCCAAACCACAAGACATAGGGGAAGAATGATGTGCTTTACTTTACAAAATGTGCTACTTTTCAGGATTAAAAATTATGATGCAAAGGACCTGCAAGCACAAATAAAACCAAAGTCACCCAGGATTGCAGTTCCTTAGAGATGCTTAGCCTGCCAGGATTTCTCTATTTCATGGAATACAGTTCCCTGTAGAATCTGAGTTATACGCCACAAAAACCTCTATCTGAAAGACAAATACACACTTAGAGACAGCTCATCTCTTGGCATTATGTAAAATAATGCTCAAATGAGTGAGATCAGTATAGCTATGTGGAAGAGATAGCTCTTCATGTATCTCACGAGCTTCATGAATGCTGCCTGAGCATTAAACCAAGCAGTTCCTTGCTCGGTAGCAAAACAGTATGAGTCCACGCAGCTGATCTGTCCGAGTTGTACATACAAACCTTACCCCTAGGATAACAGTGCTAGTAGAACTAGAATGAACAGTTCTGTCAGACCTCAAGGTCAAGGGCCTATCAAATTAGGAATAATATGTACAAGGCACAGATTGGATCCAGTTTTATTGAGTAATATAGTGTGAAAGGGAAAAGATGATAAAAGAAAGTTCAGTGAAGTATGATGATAGGATTGTGCCCAAAATGGGCTGAAAAATCTCAGAAGATATTTCTGTCCTGCCAGTACTGTGGAGAATCGCTGGGCTTTGAGGTACAGGCTGATTGCATCAGCATTTTATATTTGGTTCTGCAATTATCCAGGGTATTGAGAGAAGTCAGACAGAAGCAAGGGGGCTAATGTATCATTGATCAAAACAATCTATAAATGGTAGTGAGCAGAAAGTGTGTGGTGAGAAGAAAGGCAGACAAACAAGATGAGACTGGAAAGAGTACATAGTTTTAGGACTTCTGGGTTTTTCTCTTTCCGTAAGGGGAGCATGAGGTGTCTCTAAATGTCTCTATCTATAAGAGGCTCTATGCTTCTGCTGTCCCAGAGCGTAGACACAGAATACATGGGATGGGAGGGGCTGAACAATGATGAAACTTTCTTCTAGATCCAGCCTAGTGCTGCCTGTCCCATTGTATCAGGTAAGACATCGTGAACCAAACACAGACTCAAGATAAGGACATAATATAGGGGAATCACGGTTTTCCCCATTCTGGACACTAAAGTTTTATTAACAAGGACCTGGATTATGGGAACAATGAGGAGAGGGAGACTAAGCTAATACTTTTTGTTAGTGTGTAAACACCTCAGTGGACCTTTAATCCATTAGGATAAAGATAATATCAGCACATCTGTTTATATTGTTCTTTTAAAAAAGAAAGAAATTAAGCCTTATTTATATTTAATTTCACTTGGCATCAGTTCCGTTGCTCAGTACAGACATCAGATAGTCACGTCACAGATGGGCAGATAATAAATCCTGAGAAGAGTGTGAGTTCCACGATGCAGAGAGGTTGACAAAAACATCCTCATTTATTCATTTATCCTCACATACCAGTAGCAGGGTAGATAGATTATTGACTTGGAGTCAAGAAGACCTTAGTTCAAATCTTCCCTCAGACACTTAGTAGTTGTGTGATTCTTGGGAAATCACTTAACCTCTCTTGGCCTCAGTTTTCTCATCTGTAAAATGGGGATAAAAATAGCACCTGCTTCACAAGGTTATTGTGAAGATCAAAGCATATATTTGTTATATAATTATATAACAAATATGTTGAATAATAAATAACAAAATTATAATAGTAAATATATATAACTATATAAACTCTATTAGTTTATTACTGTAATAATTATTATTATTATCTCATTTCAGATGAGATCATGTTTGTGAAGTGCTTAGCACAATGCCTGGCACATAGTAGGCCCTTAATCATATTGCTTTTCTCCTTTACCTTTATATTGCAGAATATTGCAGTTTATTCCTTTATCCCATGAATTTATAGACTGTTATTTAATTTTGACTAAACTAAGCTTTACAAAATGGATGCCTTAAAAAGGTTCCTGCAGAGAATATTAATTATGTGAGCACAAGCAAACAACAAGAAAATGGCAAAGGTGTCACTTCTGCTTCTAGTATAAGCTCTTTCTCAGTCACATTATAAGATAAAAATCATGGAGATGCCCACCTGAAAATTTTAAAATCATCAAGAATATTATGTGAAATATGAATTTGTATCCATTATTATTCATGATGAACCTTACCTTTAGCATATATTATACATTGATATATTAACTAATGTATGAAGGCATTATAATTGCCAAGTCAACAAACTTTTTTTTTTTTTTTGCTTAGGCAGTTGGGGTTAAGTGACTTGCCCAAGGTCACACAGCTAGTAAATGTCAAGTGTTTGGTCTGAGGCCGGATTTGAACTCAGGTCCTCCTGACTTCAGGGCCGGTGCTCTATCCACCGCGCCACCTAGCTGCCCCTCAACAAGCATTTATTAAGAGCTTATTATGTACTAGGCCTTATGCTATAAGCTGGGAACACAAATACAAGCAGAAAGACAATCCTTCCCCTCAGGAAGCTTACATTCTAATGGGAGAAGACAACACATAGAAAGGAGATGAAAAGCAGCGGGGAGGAGGAAAGATGAAGGTACTTAATGTGACAGCATGGCATTGTAGAAAAAGTCCAGGACAGTCAGGAATACAGCGTGGAATTAAATAAAGACATGTCTGGCCTGGGCCTTCTCCTTAAAATGGAGTCCCTCTAAGACAAACTGACCAATCAGTTGCAGAGGCCACAGGATCTGAATGTAAGACAATGAATTACTGCACTAAATGTCAATCAATCAAAATTTCACACTTTAGAAACTTGGAAACAAAATTTTCTAACTTACTTAAATATCTTCCCAACAAAAAACCTCAGTAGGTTTTGTACTCATTTATTAAAAAATATAAAAATGCAATACTTTCCAGTTGGTTTGCAGGAATACCTAATTGATTTCAGGAAAGGTAAAAATTTGCTGACCAGATTTCAATAAAAATCTTTGTATAATTGGTGAGTGGGATTGTAACATGAGTATTGTAATTTAGTAAGCACATTCAGTAATACACTTATTCCATTTAGATCTAAGAATATTTTTGAAGTATTTTTTTCAACTATGACAATCATTAAATGCAAGTATCAAAATAAACTGCACTGAGAACTAAAAGTATGAATCATTATCACAGAGTTAAGCCAAAGTTTTCAAAAATAATTTAGTATATTGAATCAAATTGATCTCACTAAAAAGTTTTATGATTAATAATTAATAATAATTTCCATGGGAGTAAAAAGGGTTTTATACCATTCACAAATGAAATTAAATAAATTATTTTTAAATATAGTTATTTATCTAATCCTTTTAAAATATCTTTTTTATGTATGCTTGATAATATACATAGTATACTGGTACAGTAGTATATGTATATAATTGAAAAATAAACACAGATATTGTATGTTCTCAAAAATTTTCAGCTGATAGAGGTGCATGATCCACAAAAGTTTGGTGGCCACTAGACTAAATAATAATACAATTAGATAGAATCAAAATTTTTTCAAGGCCCAGATTCAAAGAATAGTCATTAATGGGCTCTATGTCAACTTAGCAAGTCTTCAGTGGAGTGCCCAGGCACCTGTGTTTGGCTCTATGCTGTTTCACATTTTTTTTTCTTTTTTCTTTCTTTTTTTTTTAACTTATTAATTTATTTATTTTTAGTTTTCAACATTCACTTCCATAAGATTTTGAGTTCCAAATTTTGTCCCCATCTCATCCCTCCCCCCACCCTAAGATGGCATGCATTCTGAATACCCCTTCCTCTAAACTGCCCTCCCTTCTATCTTGCACCTCTTCTCTTATCCCGCTCCCCTTCTATTTTCCTGTAGAACAGGATAGATTTCTATACCCCATTGCCTGTATATCTTATTTTCCAGTTGCATGTGAAAACAATTTTTAACATTTGTTTTTAAAACTTTGGGTTCCAAATTTTCTCCCTTCCTCCCTCCCCACCCACCCTCATTGAGAAGGCAAACAACTCGATACAGGTTATACATGTGTAATCATGTAAAACAGTTCCATAGTAGTCACGTTGTGGAAAACTAACTATATTTCCCTTCATCCTAACCCGCCCCCCATTTATTCTATTCTCTCTTTTGATGCTGTCCCTTCTCAGAAGTGTTTGCTTCTGATTACCCCCTCCCCCAATCTGTCCTCCTCTTTATCATCCCCCCTCTCTTTTATCCCCTTTCCCTCTATTTTCCTGTAGGGTAAGATAGATTTCCAAAGATTTCCATACCCAATTGAGTATGTATGGTATTCCCTCCTTAATCCAAATCCAATGAGAATAAGATTCATTCATTCTTTCTCACCTCCCCCCACTTCCCTTCCACTGTAAAAGCCTTTTCTTGTCTGTTTTATGTGAGATAATTTACCCCACTCTACCTCTCCCTTTCTCCTTCTCCCAGTATAATCCTCTCTCATGCCTTAATTTTATTTTTTAGATATCACCCCTTCATCTTCAACTCACCCTGTGCCATCTATCTATCTACCTGTCTGTCTGTCTGTCTATCTATCTATTCATATAATTTTTTCCCTCCAACTACCCTAATACTGACAAAGGTCACATGAGTTACAAATATCATCCTTCCATGCAGGAATGTAAACAGTTCAACCTTAATAAATCTCTTACAATTTCTCTTTCCTGTTTACCTCTTCACGTTTCTCTTAAGTCTTGTATTTGAAAGTCAAATTTTCTATTCAGCTCTGGTCTTTTCATCAAGAATGCTTGAAAGTCCTCTATTTCACTGAATTTCCATTTTTTTCCCTGAAGGATTATACTCAGTTTTTCTGGGTAGGTGATTCTTGGCTGTAATCCTATCTCCTTTGCCCTCTGGAATATTATATTCCAAGCCCTCCAGTCCCTTAATGTAGAAACTGCTAAATTTTGTGTTATCCTGATTGTGTTTCAACAGTATTTGAATTGTTTCTTTCCAGCTGCTTGTAATATTTTCTCCTTGACCTGGGAACTCTGGAATTTGGCTACAATATTCCTAGGAGTTTTCCTTTGGGGATCTCTTTCAGGAAGAGATCAGTGGATTCTTTCAATTTCTATTTTGCCCTCTGGTTCCAAAATATCAGGGCAGTTCTCCTTGATAATTTCTTGAAAGATGATGTCTAGGCTCTTCTTTTGATCTTGGCTTTCAGATAAGCCAATAATTTTAAAATTATCTTTCCTGGATCTATTTTCCAGGTCAGTTGTTTTTCCAGTGAGATATTTCACATTGCTTCTATTTTTTCATTCTTTTGGTTTTGTTTTACAGTATCTTGATTTCTCATAAAGTCACTAGCTTCCAATTGCTCCATTCTAATTTTTAAGGAAGTATTTTCTTCAGTAATCTTTTGGACTTCCTTTTCCATCTGGTCAATTCTGCTTTTTAAGACATTCTTCTCCTCATTGGCTTTTTGGACCTCTTTTGCCATTTGGGTTAGGCTAGTTTTTAAAGTGTTATTTTGTTCAGTATTTTTTTGGGTCTCCTTTAGAAAGCTGTTGACTTATTTTTCATGATTTTTTTGCATCACTATCATTTTTTTTTCCCAGTTTTTCCTCTAATTATTTTACTTGCTTCTCAAAATTCTTTTTGAGCTCTTCCATGGCCAGGGACTGATTCATATTTTTCTTGGAGGCTTTGGATGTAGAAGCTTTGGCTTTGTTGTCTTCTTGTGGTCACATGTTTTGATCTTCTTTGTCACCAAAGAAAGATTCTATGGTCAGACCTTTTTTTGCACAGTTTGCTCTTGTTCTCAGCCAATTACTTGAGTTATAAACTCTTTTTTTTTAATGGTAATTTTTATTTTTTTTTTGTCTTCAACATTTACTTCCACAAGATTTTGAGTTCCAAATGTTTACCCCATCTCACCCCTCCCCCCACCCCAAGATGGCATGCATTCTAAATACCCCTTCCCCTAGTCTGCCTTCCCTTCTATCTCTCCCCCCCCATTCTCTTATCCTCTTCCTCTTTAATTTTCCTGTAGGGCAGGATGGATTTCTGTGCCCCATTTCCTGTATTTCTTATTTCCCACTTGCATGTGAAAACATTTTTTTTAAACATGTGTTTTTAAAACTTTGGGTTCCAAATTTTCTCCCTTCCTCCCTCCCCACCCACCCTCATTGATAAGGCAAGCAACTAAATATAGGTTATATATGTGCAGTCATGCAAAACACTTCCATTGTAGATATGCTGTGAAAAACTAACTCCATTTCCCTTAATCCTATCCTGCCCACCCATTTATTCTATTCTTTCTTTTGACCCTGTCCCTCCTCAGAAGTATTTGCTTCTGATTACTCCCTTTCCCAATCTGCCCTCCTCTCTATCATTCCCCTACTCTCTTGTCCCCTTTCCCCCCATTTTCCTGTAGGGTAAGACAG
The DNA here is from genome assembly GCF_900497805.2 of Vombatus ursinus. Lineage (NCBI taxonomy): Eukaryota > Metazoa > Chordata > Mammalia > Diprotodontia > Vombatidae > Vombatus > Vombatus ursinus. Next base: position 1,619,424 of record NW_020954570.1, on the reverse strand, counting down.
ATTTCCACACCCAATTGAGTGTGTATGTTATTCCCTCCTTAAGTCAAATCCTATGAGAATAAGATTCCCTCATTCCCTCTCACCTTCTCCCTTTTCCCCTCCACTGTAAGAGCCTTTTCTTTTCTTTTCTGTTTTGTTTTTTTTTTTGGTAAGATAATTTACCCCATTCTACCTCTCCCTTTCTCCTCCTAGTATATTCCTCTCTCACCCCTTAATTTTATTCTCCAGATATGACCCCTTCATCTTCAACTCACCCTGCACCCTCTATCTATCTATCTATCTTATATCTATCTATACTTATAATTCTTGAGTTACAAATATCATCTTTCCATGCAGGAATGTAAACAGTTCAACCTTAATAAGTCTCTTATGATTTTCTCTTTCCTGTTTACCTCTTCATGCTCCACTTGAGTCTTGTATTTGAAAATCAAATTTTCTATTCAACTCTGGTCTTTTCATCAAGAATGCTTGAATGTCCTCTATTTGCCTGAATCACCATTTTTTCCCCTGCAGGATTATACTCAGTTTCGCTGGGTAGGTGATTCTTGGTTGTCATCCTATCTCCTTTGCTCTCTGGAATATTATATTCCATGCCCTGCGGTCCCTTAATGTAGAAGCAGCTAAATCTTGTGTTATCCTGATTGTGTTTCCACAATCTTGAATTGTTTCTTTCTGGTTGCTTGTAATATTTTCTCCTTGACCTGGGAACTCTGGAATTTGGCTACAATATTCCTAGGAGTTTTCCTTTGGGGATCTCTTTCAGGAGGAGATCAGTGGATTCTTTCAATTTCTATTTTGCCCTCTAGTTCTAAAATATCAGGACAGTTTTCCTTGATAATTTCTTGAAAGATGATGTCTAGGCTCTTTTTTTGGTCATGGCTTTCAGAGAGTCCAATACTTTTTAAATTCTGTCTCCTGGATCTATTTTCCAGGTCAGTTGTTTTTCCAGTGAGATATTTCACATTGTTTTCTAATTTTTTATTCTTTTGGATTTGTTTTACAGTGTCTTGATTTCTCATAAAAGTCACTAGCTTCCAATTGCTCTATTCTAATTTTTAAGGAAGTATTTTCTTCAGTAAGCTTTTGGACTTCCTTTTCCATTTGGCCAATTTTCCTTTTTGGGCATTCTTCTCCTTATTGGCTTTTTGGACCTCTTTTGCCATTTGGGTTAGGCTATTTTTTAAGGTGTTATTTTCTTCAGTATTTTTTGGGTCTCCTTTAGCAAGCTGTTGACTTGTTTTTCATGATTTTCATACATCACTCTCAGTTTTTCCTCTACTTCTCTTACTTGCTTCTCAAAATCCCTTTTGAGCTCTTCCAAGGCCTGGGACTGATTCATATTTTTCTTGGAGGCTTTGGATGTAGAAGCTTTGGCTTTGTTCTCTTCTTCTGGTTGTATGTTTTGATCTTCTTTGTCACCAAAGTAAGATAATATAGTCTGACTCTTTTTGCACTGCTTACTCACGATCCTGGCCAATTACTTGAGTTTTAAACTCTTTGTTAAGGTAAAAGTCAGCTTCCAATGTGAAGAGTGTACTGTCCCAAGCTTCGGGGGTTTGTACAGATGTTTTCAGAGGTACTTCTAGGGACCTGTAATTTTCAGTTCTTCCAAGGTGCTATGATAAGGGGTGAGGTGTTTTCTCTCCACCACCACCACAACAAGCTCCACCGCACCAGCACTCCTCCTCACCCCAGGACTGCCCCTCAGAACTGTGACCCAGATCCAAGCACAGGTAAAGCAAGGGATTCCTGCCTCAGCACTGGCAAAGAGATCCCTGCAATCCCCCTCTGATCAGCCACATCTGAGTTTGGCAAGCAAACACACACACACACACACACACATTAAAAACTGTGCAAGATTAATCACTAACTTTACAATTTAAATGCTTCAGTTAAAATTAAAATGTTTAGGTAGCTCACTGGAGTTTCTTTAAAGGAACATTCAGGGCTATAGTACTCCTTTTAAAAAATCACAACTTCATGTTAAAAACCAACTAGTAAATTACTGCCTAAGCATTCCTTACTTAATAGTACTGATAACATCCAAAGCCAGTTATGGATATCAATTATAGGAAAAATTACCTGACAAGACAAAAAGAATCTCTAATTGGTGTTAACATCCTAATACTTTTGGTGAAACATTTGCTGGAACATGTTATCAATAACTCTTGCTCCATGTCTGCACTACTGAATTACTTTTTTCTGGATTCTATATTGAATGTCAGCACCTGCCCTACTGCTGACTCTATTCCCCCTCAGTCTGTGGGCCTGAAGCTCAGGAAACAGCCGTGGCCCCGGGCCACACTCGAGACTTGTGGCTGAGACCTAGCTCCTCTCTCACCACAGTCACAGACTTTTCCCACTGACCTTCTAAGTTGTCTTTGGCGTTTGTGGGTTGAGAAGTCTGGAAACCGCCACAGCTGTCCACAATTCAGTCCTCTGAGGCCTGCTCCAGGGTCACTGCAGCCTGCACACCCACACCGAACTGTGCTCCTCTCCCCACCTGGTGCAATATACCTTTTTGATCAACCATCCAGGCTGTCTTTGGCTGGAAATTTGTTTCACTCTGTCTTTTTGTGGGTTCTGCTGCTTTAGAATTTGTTTAGAGCCATTTTTTATAGGTATTTGGAGGGCTTTGGGAGAGAGCTCACGACAGTCACTGCTTTCCCTCTGCCATCTTGGCTCCACCCCCTCTATAAACTCTTTGTTAAGGTAGGGATATGCTTCTAGTGTGGAAAATGTACTGTCCCAAGCTTCAGGGGTTTTGTGTAGCTGTTTTCAGAGATACTTCTAGGGACCTGTAAATGTTCAGTTCATTCAAGGTGGTGTGATCAAGGGCAAGGTGTTTACTCCTTTCCTGGCCTGGGCTCTGGTCTATGAGTGACCACAAGCACTCTTTTCTGCCTTGGAATTGTGAGGAGGATTCCATCTCCACTGCCACTACAAGCTCCACCATGCCAGTGCTCCTCCTCGCCCCAGCACTGCCACCCAGAACTGTGACCCAGATCCAAGCACGGGCAAAGCAAGATAATCCTGCCTCAGAACCAGCAAAGAGATCCCTGCAATTCCCCTCTGATCAGTCATTTGATTCCCATTCAGTCTATGGGCTGATTCCCCCTCAGTCTATGGGCCAAGAGCTCCAGAAGCAGCCACTGCCCCAAGGCTGCACTGGGACTGGGGCTGGAATTGAGCTTCTCTCTCATCGAGGTCGCAGATCTCTCCTACTGACTTTCTAAGTTGTCTTTGGCGTTTGTGGGTTGAGAAGTCTGGAAACCACCACAACTGCCCGTGATTCAGTCCTCTGAAGGATGCTCCAGGTTCACTGAGGCCTAGTCTTTACCTGTGCACCCACACTGAATGCGTTCCTCTCCCAGCCCTGCACAATAGACCTTTCCAATTAACCGTCCAGGTTGTCTTGGGCTAGAAATTTGTCTCACTCTGTCTTTTTGTGAGTTCTGCTGCTCTAGAATTTCTTTAGAGCCATTTTTATAGGTATTTGGAGGGCCTTGGGGGAGAGCTCAAGCAAGTCACTGCTTTTACTCTGCCCTGTTTCACATCTTTTTAATCAGTAACTTAAAGAAAAGAATAGATGGCATAATTATCAAATTTCCAGATGATAAGAACCTGGTAGGGTAGCTTAACACCATGGAGGATCCAAATGTTTATTGATAGACTACAATATTGGACTGAACCTAAGAAGACAAAACTCAATATGAATAAATATTTTTTGTTGTCTTTGGATATACAATGAAACCAACTCCACCAATTCTTTCATTAACTTCTCTGAAGAGTGCCTGTGGCCAACTTTCATTTAGCTTCTATTTTTTCTGGTTTAATTTATAGAGAAAATGCTGATATGAATACAGTTCAGGTCCTCTTTCTGGTCACTGAACAAAGAGTAAATGTTTGGAATATACTTTTCCCTTCCACTATCACAGTTTTGATATGTCACAGGTCATCATAGGAAATTAAATAGGAATTTTGGGGGAGTTTTGCATAAGCCACAGATGACACATGAAGGCCAGCAAATGACAGAAAAAGTTTGGAAACTCAGATATGCATAAAATATATGTATAGTTTTGTGTAATATCAACATCATTTATGTTTTAAAACCATAATAATTCAGACTTCTCTGGCAGGAAAAGAGGGCCAAAAACTTTTCCACAAATGTGGAAGGCATAATTGTACTAACAATAAAAATAATGCTCACAGATGATATAAAAACTGTGATTCATAGAACCCTCTGCCTTTTTAAAAATCACTTTGATAATGGCCCTGGAGAAGATGTCACCTAGGACTAAGAGCTGTTTAATATTTGTATGTGTTTAATGGACCACCATCACATGCTGGCCAACCTTCTAGCATATCATACTTAATTAGGCCTGTCCATGGATGTCAGGACTGTCTCTCGGCCATCACTACCTTGGGTGTACCTTTTCCTTCCTGCTTGTAGAGCTTGCTTTTGCTAGCATTCCACTGGCTTTGCATTTAGAGACCCCAGGTTTACCTTCACACCACAATGATGCACCTGAGTAGAACTTCTCTAGAGGAGGATTGATCCATTAACCAGCTCTTTAGGTCTATTCATTGGACTAATTCTGATTTGACCTAGGTATGCTATCATCCAGCACACACCTCTCCATTTCATCTACAAGGATATTTTGAAAGATTCAGTTCAATGCTTTGAAATCTGGGTGTACTTTGTCTGTAGTACTGCCTAGATCTTTCAGTATTAATAACCTAAGAAGAAGGGATATGAGATTGGTTTAACAAAAACTATTCTCTATGAATCCATACTAATTCATAAAACACTGCTTCCATTTATAAATTATTATAAACCATATGTTTAACGAGGATTGACAGCAAACCCACCAACCTATGGTTTCTAGGACATAGCTTCTCCCTTTTCTATTCCGTCCCTCTTCAGCTCTAGAGTACATCTGCCATTTCTATGGGAGATCACTGGCAAATGCTTAGCAACCACATCTGCAAGGTTGTTCAGTACACTGAGATGCAAATTCATTTAGGCCAAGTAACTGAAACTTATTGAAGGCAGTTAAGTGTTTTCTTATATCACTGATTCATTTATCTTGGGTTTGAGTTCCTTATTAATTATTTTTATTCTAGCCTTCCCAGTCTGAAGAACATTCTCCTTGATAGATAAATTAGATCCAAAATTTGAATTGACTACTACTTCATCCATTAACTAAGGCTATCGGCCCAAGCAGCAGGCCTATCCTTTCTTTATTCTTTCCATCCTGAAAATAACTTTTAAAAATTATTTTGTTGTTCTCAGCATTTTATCAAGCCATCTAATTCTACTGATTAACCTTCTTGAAGATATTGTTACTGGTCTGGGTCACTCCTTTGCATTCATCTTTGTATTCATATTCATTCATTACATGACCTTAATTCTATCTTTTTACATGCCTTAAAAAATGGCATCATTATAGAGTCCTCCATTTAGTTAAATAGGTCTCTTTATATGCCTTCTTCTTTCTTTCTCTTCCAGATCATTTGATTTGTGTTGTCAAGATTTCATCCTTCAAAGTCTCCCACTCCTGTCAAGCTGACTTCTCTCTTAGAATCTCGGTCCCTGAAGTCAAAACTACATTTTCTCTGAACTTTCTAAAATTTACTCATCTAAAATCTGAAGTACACATTAGACTATGCTTAGCATTTCCCTCTTTTGCTATTATAAATTCTAAAATAAGAACACAATTCAACAGAAAGAAATCTGGATTTGAAGTCGAAGGACCTATGTTCAAGGACTGGCTGTACTACTTTCTACTTGTGTGATCTTGGACAAGTCACAAGAGTGGCCAGTCTCTGGACCTTAGAATCCTTATCTGCTAAATAGAAGTGGTGGAGAGCCAAATGACCTCTAAGTTATCTTCTAACTCTAAAAATGTGATTCCATTTTAATGGTGGAGAGTTTTGACCTCACCCAATTAATGTAACCATGGAAGGCCCAGATAGCTAGAATTGAATCAATCAACCAAAGGGTGTAAGTTAGGTGTGACTAAGTTCTTAATCAATTTGAGACGAATAAAATTCTTTGATCATTGGATGAAAGTAAATGATACCACACAGGAATATATGTGAGTGATCAAAGGGAATCAGTCATGCCCTGTGGGGTCATGTATGATACTGCAAGCCAGTTCAGAGGCTAGCATTCCAGTAGTGCAATCAGGCTTTGGGGACTTTCAGGTTTGGTGATGCCTTAAGGAAGCAGATCCTTGTAGCTGTATTAGAAGGCAGTAAATAAGGGATGGAATTGTTCCCATGTTGCATTCCCCTATCACAGGGGTGGGGAACTTATGGCCTTGAGGCCACATGTGGGCATGGCCTTTTGACTGAGTCCAAGTTTTATAGAACAAATCCTTTTATTAAGGGGGTTTATTCTATGAAGTTTGGACTCAGTCAAAGGGCCACACTTGAAGACCTAGAGTGTCGCATGTGACCTTGAGGCCACAGGTTCCCCACCCCTGCCCTATTCCATTGACCATGTCATTAGAAACTGAACCAGTTACAAACAGTATATCCATTTAGCAGAAAAGAACAAACTATACATATCAAAGAAACCCAGCTTCAGGACTCTATGATCAGGCACTGATCATCTAAGCTTAGCAGAGAATTACATCTCAGGGGAGTTTTGTGAAGACTCCACTAGGAGCTATGAGTTTACCCTTTGGTCGGTCATGTGTGTTCTCAGAGTTTGAGCCCATTCTCTCAGGGAGCCTTGTGTGTGCAAGGGGAGTGTGCCCCACACTTTGACGAGATTGCTTTATAACTACTGTTCTTACTGTATCTTCTCAGTAAATATTTCTGTTGCAAAAGATAATTGATGTTAACTGGTTAACATATATGGAAACAAACTGGATCGGGGCTTATGAACACTGGTACTAAAAACCAGTTCCCTGCAATCCCAAGGAGAGAAACAGTCAGCCATCCTCTAGCACTAGGCCTGTGAAAGTGGGAGTGGGGAAGTAGACACAGTGGGGTTCTTGCACCATAATCTACATAATGACAAATGCTGTTAATTGTCCAACATCTTTCAAGGTATAAGAAGCCACAGTCCAATTCTGAAAACTAATACTTTTATAGTTTTTTAAGGGCTGAAAAGTTCTTTAAATATATTGTTTCATTCGTCCTTCACAGAACTCCTTTGAGGTGAGCTATGCAGCTATTATTATCCTCGTTTTACAGCTAAGGAAAATGAGGCTCAGAGAGGTTAAAATTACTTGCACACAGCCACACAGCTAGTAAACATCAAAGGTAATATTCAAACCCAGTTCTCCTTAAATTCCAAACTGGGCACTCTTTCCTTTGCTGTTTTACCAACATCAGCCTAATTTTCTCTCTACCTTCTCACTTCCTCCAACCCCAAGCCTTTCTCTTGGCAGTGCAAATAATTAGGTCTTCTCTTACCAGTAAGTTGTAGTAATAGAGCAATAAGAAGGGCAATTCTTGTTGGTTATATTTGCATTGGCTGCTCTCCCAGCTTTCTCAGAGAGTTACTCTGAGTGCTGAAGCAGCAAATAGTCTCTCAAATGAACATTTATGTCTGATAAAACCTAACCCAGTTCTCTTTCGTGGCCAGCACCTTTTTCATCTTCCTGTGTGAGTCACTTTGTCCTGATTCTTGCAGAAGCCCATCATCTTGTGTATTCTTGGGATAATGAACTTTCTTTTCTATCTTCTCATCTCTGTTTCTCTGACGTGGAGTGAGGAATTTGGAAGTGACTTCTAAACAGGTCAGTCAACCAGAAGGTGAGGCCTATGTTGCTGGTTGACTGTATGATAGCCAATCCCGAGAGGAATGGTTGAATCTTATTCTTCTCAGGCCCCACCTCTATCTCTTATTAGAGAGAATAACCCAAAGTATCACCTATGGCTACTTTTCCATGATCTTTTCTTTAAGTACCTATTCCTCATTTGGTCAAAAGGAGTTTTCCATTTTTAAATGACAGAATGCTTTTTCCATCCAATTTTAAAGCCAAGCCTCCTTTTCTTAAAATATGAATTTCTTTATTTTCATTATAGCATTTATATGTATGCTCATCAATATAAACTCATTTTTAGTATAACTTAAGGGATTGAATACTATTCTAAGCTTGAGTCAGGTTCATTGACAGAAGGCCAACATGACCAGAGTGTTGTAATTCCCTTTTCTGTTGCACACAAGGCTTTCATTCCAAGGAAAGAGACTGATAGAAATCACTAAAAGTAGGGCAAAAGGGTCCCAAGCTGCGTCCAGAACTATTGCTGCTATAACTTTGAGTGAATATGGCAGAAAAGCCAGTAAGCTACTTCCAGAAATAATTTCAGTTGGTAATGTTACAGGTATGTGGGTCCTCTGACTTCCCTATAGCTCAACCACTTGACAGATAGACATTCACTGGGCACTATGCAAGTATTGAGCATGCAATAGAGGCTACATAAGAATGTCCAATCCAAAAGAAACATTTATTAAGTGCTTATTATGTGCCAGGCACTGTGCTGAGCACTGGGGATATAATTAATAATAAAAAAAGACAGTCCCTGCCCTCAAGGATCTCACAATCTAAAAGGAGAGACAATATATAAAAGGGGGCATGAAAGTTGGGGGACAGGACACGTGAGGGCATCTTGTCCTATGGAAAACCAAGCAGAGCAGCAGATGCAAAGTGAAGTGAGTTGAGTCTACCCTCTATAAAAGAAGGCTTTATGAGGAATTTGTTACACTGCCCTCTAACTCTACAATTGGAGGGAAGAGAAGGCTGGTGTCAATCAAGGCTTGAATTAGCAGCATGATGGTGAGTTTAGAAGTGATGAACTTATCCTGGGAGAGACATCTTATTCCATGGAGTTGAAACTAGGCAAAGCAGCAGATGCAAAGGGTAGTATAAGGCACAAACTTCACCTTTAAGGAAATAGATTAATGCATGTGAAACAAAAGTGGAAAATACTATACTATGTACATATGTATGTGTATATATATACACATACATATATACATATATATATATAAGTTCAATTGTGTGGTAAAGATACTGGTTCCATAGAAGTTCAAAAAAAGAGACTATGATCATTCTAAACTTTATATTATTTGATGTTATTGTTTGATTATAGTTTGATGTCATATCATAATGATAGGACTCCAACTTAAGCTAAGTGGTCCTAATGACCATAGAAGCAGATAGGCAAAACTGACGGTCATACCTTTTCACTCTTAACTCTGTGTCAGATGGATAAGGCTTGCAGTTTTGTTGTTGTTGTTGTTGTTTTTGATGGGATGAAGTCTTGATTTACTGGAGGAGCCTTGAGTCATTCTCCTTCTGTTACTTCAGTTAAAGTTAGACCCTCCCACTAGTTAGTGGCCCTAATAAAGAAACTCCCATGCCTGAGTTTCATCTTAGCTTGGTATCAATAAGGGATCCCCATAATTTTTCCACCAAATCTGGTTCTGATTAGTAATGCCCCCTTCTACATCTGGCACCAATTACCTGTCCTCAGTCAAGCCCATTTTGGGGGTATATAATCTTACCACCTAAACCCCAACTTTGAGCATATTTTCTCCCCAACACATCTCCCTCACTCTATGGCTAGGTTGAGTTTCTTGCATGTGGGGCCAAACCTATATCTCTTTATATTGCCATGCATATGATTCAATTGATTGCTGTAGCTCACCACAATAAAGCTTATGATTGTATCATTTCCTGAGTACCAATTTTCTAGAAACCCCAAACCCAGATATTTTCCGGGACCAAGTAAAGAAGACACTAACTTCAGTTGGGGTGGAAGGGAAGGAAGAAGAAAATGAAGAATAGTCAAAGAAGGCTTAATTGAAGGAGTTATATTTGAACTGGACCTTAAAAGATGGAAAGATTTCAATATAAAAGAAAGATAAAGGAAAGGAGAGGCATTCCAGGTGAGAAAAACATCATGAATGAAGGCAAAGCATGGAGTTTACACATGACATGTACATGGCACAATGTAGAGAATAGCCTAAGTAGAGTGGAGGATTTGGGAACTGATAGGAAATAGGGAAGAAAAAGGAAAAAAAAGTTAGACGAGTAGGGCAGAATATTTACTATAAGATAGAATATTTTAAATTCCATGTATTTCTAGTCAGCAAGTATTTATTAAGCACTTACTAGGTGTAAGACCCTGTTCCAGATGCTGAGACATAGGAAACGTGTTTCATCATCAGTTTTCTGGGGTCATGATTGGTTGTTTCATTGTTTAGATTTCTTAAGTCGCTGAAGTTATTTTCCTTTCCATTAAACTCATTGCATGAATTGTTCTCCTAGTTCTTCTCTTTTCACTCTTCATCAGCTCTTACAATTCTTTGTAGGTTTTTCTTCCCTTTTGTCATTTCTTATAGCACAAGAATATTCCATTGCCTTCAAAGGCCATAATTTGTTCAACCAGTTCCCAATTGATGGGTACTCACTTTGTTTCCAGTTATTCTCAACAACAAAAAGGTCTGATGCGAACTTCTGGGAGCCAAGAAGCAGGGAATTGCCTGATCTCTCCCAAATTCACCTCCAACAACTCTTAAAAAAGTGCCTCAAAATGAATTCTGGAAAGGCAGAACTAACAAAAAGATGGGGTGAAAAAATTTTCTAGCCCAAGACAACTTGCAAGGCTGGCAGGAAAGGTCTGTCTCACTTGGATAAAAAAGGAGACACAGTCCAGGTCAGGCAGTTACCCAGCAGGCCCTGCCTCAGCAAGCCAGCAGAAGACCCTGAGCCCCAGCAAATGTAGGTGACCAAGGCCCTGCAGTCTCAGTGCAGCAGCACATGAGGGGCCAGCCCCCACCCCCACATCTCCCCAAGCAGCACTTGTATCTTATGGGTCACAGCACAGAACCAGGCAAAAGGTCAGGCTCCCCTGCAGCCCTGACACAACACCAGGCTAGCAGCCAGGGCCTGCAGTCCCCTGCACAAGAAAGTTGGGACAGTGCCCCCTCCACCCCAGGAGCAGAGCTCAACCAAAAAAAGAACATGGCCATAGAAAGTTATCATGGTGACAGGGAATATCAAATCACAAACTCAGAAGAGGACAACAATCTTAAAATACCTATATTCAAAGCCTCAAAGAAAACAAGACTTAGTCTCAGGCCCCAAAAGAAGTCCTGGAAGAGCTCAAAAAGGTCTTTAAAAATCAAATAAGAGAGATAGAAGAAAAATTGGGGTAAGAAATGAGAATGATGCAAAAGAAACATGAAAAAAAAGTCAACAGCTTGATAAAGGAAGCCCAAAAAATGTACAAAAATTTACTGAAGGGGCAGCTAGGTGGCGCAGTGGATAGAGCTCCAGCCTCAGAGTCAGGAGGACCTGAGTTCAAATCCAGCCTCAGACACTTGACACTAGCTATGTGACCCTGGGAAAGTCACTTAACTCTGATTGTCTCACCAAAAAGCAAAACAAAACAAAAAAATTACTGAAAAAAACAATTCCTTAAAAAGTAGAATTGGCTAAATGGAAAAAGAGGTAAAAATGCTAACAGAAGAAAATGATTCCTTAAAAATTAGAATTGGGCAAGTAGAAGCTAATGACTTCATAAGACATCAAAATTCAATCAAAATCAAAATGAATGAAAAAATAGAAGAAAATATAAAATATCTCATTGGAAAAACAACTGACCTAGAAAATAGATCCAGGAGAGATAATTAAGAATTATTGTACTACCTGAAAGCCATGATTAAAAAAAATAATCGGGACATCATACTTAAAGAAACTATCAAAGAAAACCTCCCTGATAGCCTAGAACCAGAGAGTAAAATAGACATTGAAAGAATCCTCTAATCACCTCCTAGAAGAGATTCCAAAATGAAAACTCCAGTAATATTATAGCCAAATTCCAGAACTGCCAGGTGAAGGAGAAAATATTGCAAACAGCTGGAGAGAAAGAATTCAAAAATTGTGGAGCCACAGTAAGGATTACACAGGATTTAGCAGCTTCTACATTAAAGGATTAGAGAGCACAGAATATGATATTAGGGAAGGCAAAAGACCTAAGTCTACAACCAAGAATGACCTACTCAGCAAAGCTGAGCATAATCCTTCAGGGGGGAAAATGGTTATTCAATGAAATAGAAGACTTTCAAGTTTTCCTGATGAAAAGACCAGAGCTGAACAAAAAAGAATGATTTTCAAACACAAGACTCAAGAGAAGTATAAACAGGGTTAAAAGGAAAGAGAAAGTATAAGGGATTCAATAAGGCTAAAGTTTAACCTTAATAAAAGGATATGCTCTGTAAAACTTGGACTCAGTCAAAATGCCACACCCAAGGACCTAGAAGGCCACAGATGGCCTCAAGGCTGCAGGTTCCTCATCTCTGGGCTAAACTGTGTGCATCCCTATATGGAAAGATGATACTTGTATCTTTTAAGAATTGCACCATTATTAGTGCAGATAGAAGTAGCATGCATAGATGGAGAGTGCAGGTATAAACAAGGTGACTTTGATGGGATAATATGAAAAAAATTAAGGGGTGAGAAAGGATTACACTGGGAGCAAAAAGAAGGGAGAGATAGAATGGGATAAATTATCTCACATGAAGAGGTGCAGAATAACTATTGCAGTGGAGGGGAAGATAGGAAGGAAGGCAGTGGATATCACTTGAACCTTATTCTCATCAAAATTGGCTCAAAGTGGGAATAACATACACAATCAGTTCTGTGTGTGTGTGTGTGTGTACACAATGTATATATATATACATATATACACATATATCTATTTATATATAGATATATGTGTGTCTATATATGTATGTGTGTATACACATACACACATGCACATATCTCTGTCTAAATAGATAGATATAGATATCTTTCCCTATAGGGAAGTAAGAGGGGTGAGGTAGAAAAGAGGTGAGAGAGAGGCAGACTGACAGTAGGGAGGGCAGATTGGGGGAGGTGGTAGTCAGAAGCAAAACACTGATGAGGAAGAAAAAGTTGAAAGAAGAGAAGGATAAACAGGAGGAAAAAGTAGATAGAGGGAAATATAATTAGCAATCATAACTGTGAATCTGAATATGATGAACTCACCCATAAAATGTATTAAAAACCAGAATCCTACAATATGTTGTTTACAAGAAATACACTTGAAGCAGAGATGCACACACACAGAGTAAAGGTAAGGGATTGGAGCAGAATCTATTATGCTTCAGCTGAAGTAAAAAAAAAAAAGCAGAGGTAGCAATCATGATCTCATACAAAGCAAAAGCAAAAATAGATCTAATAGATCTATTAGATATTATAAAAATAGGTCTAATCAAAAGAGATAAAGAAGGAAACTACATCTTGGACTTCAGAAAAACCTGGAAAGGCTTAACACAAACTGATGCAAAGTGAAGTGAGCAGAACCAGGAGCACATTTTATACAGTAATAGCAATATTGGATGATACTCAACGATGAATGACCTTGCTATTCCCAGCAATACAATCATCCAGAGCAATTCCAAAGAATCCATGAGGAAAAATGCTATTTACATCCAGGAAAAGAACTGATGGAATCTGAATGCAGATTGAAGCATGCTATTCTCACTCTATTTCTTTTCATTTTTTTTCTTTTGATCTGTTTCTTCTTTCACAACACGACTAATATGGAAATATGTTGTACATGAAAAAAGGTCTTATACAAATGTGCTTGTGCATATGGATCCTTTCCCTTTGTCTTTGAGGCAGCTAGGTAGCAAAATAAAAGAGTCTTGGGCCTGGAGCCAGGAAGACCTGAATTCAAATTCAGCTTCAGACACTTACTGGCTGTGTTACCCTAAACATTTATATAATAGTAGCACCTCCTAGGATTATCGTGAAAATCAAATGAGACTATTTTTATAAAGCATTTAGTTAGCACAGTGCCTGGCACACAGTAAGCACTATATAAAAGCTAGCTATTATTATTCCTCAAACTATATTTTTATTTTTAATTTTACTGTTACAAAATATGCAGAGTTTAGTGACTTTTGGGATATAGCCTCAAACTTGTTGCTGGAATGGTTGGACCAATTCACAGTTCCACCGACATGTTCATTGCCCTTTCAATAAGTGCCATTTTCCACTCTGTCAATTAGATGGATATCAGTCAAATACCTGGGCTATTTTATTTCTCTTATTATTTGTGGTGGTAATGACTTGTTGAAAGTAATGTTTATACTGGCAAAGGTATACAAAGTACAGTGGAATGAGTAGTCTGGAGTCAGGCAAGCTACTGTTGCATTAATTTAGGCATGAGATACCAAGAGCCTAGACTAAGGTAGTAGCAAGAGGAACAGAAAGGAAAAGATACATATAAAAACCAAAACAAAACACATTTTGAAAGAATAGATAAGACTTTTTTTTTCTCTTAGCTATCTTCATGCCAGAAGGGTTAGAGTCATAATCAATAATTGCTTTAAGGAGTTAAAGGACTATATTCTATCAGCAGAGAAAATGGAAGATTCTTCCTAGAGTAATCTATTAGCTATCTTGCTATGGTCCCATTGAGAGCCATTACAGTATCCTGACTTAAATAAGATTTTGTTGCAATCAAAGCTTGGGTGGTGGTAGAACTGGAGAACTCAGGTAAGACACTGGAGTTGGAGAGAGTTTGCAGGTCAAAACAGGAACATGGACAAAACCCATCATTTTAGAACCCAGATACCAGAGAAGTGAGACCAGAAAATGAATATGATGCAAAGAAATCAGTCCAAGAGAAGAATGGGTAGGATATGAATTTAATAAGCGAAGATCAAAGGAAAGTTCAAGATAATTCAACTTTGGATTATCAGGTCAAAAATGATATTTTCAAGACATATAGAATCAGAGAGCTGTAGAAGCAGGTTTCAATAATCTTAGCAATTTCTAGAGAGGAGAAGAGGAAGAGAAAAAAATAGGGGGAAAGGTAGGAACAGAGAAAGCAGCTAAATCTGATCTAGAAGACAGCTAAAGCATGACTCCCTTTGTCCAGAAAGAGGCTTGGTCTCAGAGTTTAGGCCAAGGGTGAGTTTGTACGTAGCAATTAGTCAGGCAAATTATTTTAACCCTCATCTAACTTCAGTGATTTCCTCCCTACCCTTCCCCTTCTCTCTCATCCCAGAGCAACAAAACTGGTGCTGGCGTAAAGTCTTCTCTTTCCCTGCCATTTGGGGATGAAGGCTGGTAACTAGATTGCATTTGCCAGCAATAAGCATAGAGCTAAATGTCAAACAAATGGACTGTAATAAAGCTACAATTAAAGGATGAGGCTTTTGCCCTGACCTTGATCACATCCCCATATACAAGGTATAGGTAGTAGGCCAGATTGGGTTGGACTGGTATCCCAGGTTCAAGAACAGAACCTAATGAAACATTTGGATTCCATCTAAAAATTATCAAAATGAGATTAACTTAACCACAGCACAGAAAGTACATTCAGAGAAGGGAAAGGATATTCCCCAGAATACAGTGGCTTCATTTGAGTACAGCTTCCTTGTATTAGTTATCCAGTATAAAGCTTCACAGCCCACCCAGGTAGAGCTCCTCATGTTAAGAGACCAGAAAGCTTTGTCAATGACCTTACTTAGCCTTAATCTCTTGAGCCAATTAAATCAAGAGGAGAGTTTCAGTACCTTTCAAAGAAGAAAGAAGGAAAGAGAGAAAAATGGCCCATCCCATAAAGCAGGGTAGACTGGTAGATATTCCTACAACCACAATTTGGATATGCCCATTGAAATAAGTGATAGCATCTCTTTGATAATGTGTGAACAAATAACTCAGTTAACTAAAACAGGTTTTAAAGGATAAGACCTTTGTTCTTGATTTGTTCTGGCTTTGAAGGCATCTCTTTATGTGAAGCGTGGATACCACCACTGCTATCCATTGATGTGATTCACATTTTCTCCTAGATAGGGTATGAAAGTAACCTGCTCTAAGTGTTATTCAGCCCCTTAAGGGTGACTAATTGAGTGATATCATTTGGAGATGTTTGATTAACTTATGGTTTAGAACTGAGCTACATTTTTAGACTTGGGGCCATAAAAAGGATCAGACAGATCTTCCAGAGAGAGCTGAATAAGAACATAAACCCTGAATCCTAAACCATGTATCACATATTAAAGTTGGCTCCCTTTGGGAAGGGAAACCTCCTTTTCAAAACATTCTTCTCTTAGGGGACCACTATAGCCTAGAGATGATAAGAACTAGAGGTAGCAGTGAAAGGCAAGTACTACTGGACCCACCTTCCAGGAAAGAAGTGGGATTTTTCCTTGACGACCCAGAGTTTCTCAACCAAATATCCAAGAGAATAGAGGAATAAATATGTTGTACCAGACCTGGAGAGAACTCCAGCAAAAGACTGAACAAGTGTTTACCCTTTTACTAGAGGGTAAATAATTTATGAAGACATTATAAGTTTGATGGAAAGGGGTTTGTGTTGACTTTTTAGCAACCCCAACAAGTAAGGAATTCCCTTTCATAAGAGCCCCAAGCTTGGGGTTGCACTACAAATCTAAATTATTAGATAGGAACCTACTATAGGTATGGACTCGCTGGAGGATGATGGGTTGAGTCAAGCACCCCTTTTCTGTGGAACTGCAGAGCGTAGCGAGCCTAAACAAAGACCCACAGATATGGTCTGTGGCAGTTATTGGGTTCAATCTGGGGGACCTAACATTACTCACTCTGTGACTCATGTTTCCTCATTTTATCCACATCTGTACAGTCACATACACAGAGAGAGAGAGAGAGAGAGAGAGACAGAGACAGAGACAGAGACAGAGACAGAGACAGAGAGACAGAGAGACAGAGAGACAGAGAGAGAATAGTACTAGTGGATTTGCAGATACAGTGTTACTTAAGTACTTGTACTTGCACATAAGCTGAGGGACATTTTTACACTGAGAAATGATTTCTTAATGTCAGAGCTGTGGTTGTAGACCGCAGTACACATTCGTCCAGGAACTCTGGGAATTTCAGGATCATAAAGGAGGTTGTTTGACTCGAGCCCTTGTCCTCTACTGAGCTAACAGTTCTAATATGGATCTGGAATGCATATAGCATTCCAGATATAAAGTACAACTCACAGATTGGGGCTCTCCCAAAAAAATAATTTTGTATTGGAATTATAAGAGTCAACTTAGCCTCCTTTCCGTCGAATCCGTATGGGCTAGAGAACTTATGGTAGTAGTAAATGGCAAGATCTGGCTTGCTGATATGTAGTATTAGCTTGAGTTCTCGAACAGGAACTGAGGAACCATTTTACTTTGATAATCCCTAAGTGCTCACATAATTATGTCACCACCAGTCTAATCTAGCCAAGCTGCTTCTGTCATCTTCATTCTCTTCAATGTCATTTCTACCTCTTCTTTAAGCACATCCAAGATTGTGATGATACAACTCAATTCTGGTGATTCTCTTATCCTTAATGGTGAAAAAAAAGTTTTTTTAAATTAATATATTTGTAGATCTTTTTCTATCTTTTGTCTTCCTGTTGTTTTATTTCCAGTTTCATCCTTAAAGGCTTGTGGGATGACTTTGTTTAATCTGGTTTCCTGCCAAGCTTTCTTTAAACTGTTTTTATCATCCACTCTTTCTTTTTTATGACACATAATATTAATAATGTCTCATCTTCTTTCTCTGAAAAGTTTTACAAATAAGTATATTCTAAAACAGTGTTATGCTTGTCTGATACATCTCTCTGCTTTGTCAAATAAGGCAAATGTTTGTTGATGAAGTTCTTTTTAAATTCTTATGATCTCCTTTTTGTGGTGATTGATTTACATTGGTTCAACTTCTATAAGATATTATTGTTTGTATCAATGTTAAACCCTTTTTCGGCATTGCAAGCTGCAATTGTTTTCATTATATATATTTTTCTCATTTCTATTCTTTCTATTAGTTTTAATTTCTATCTTTGCTCTAACAAGTCAAAAACTCAATGGCCTCAACTGATACAGACAGCTGATTCAAGAATGACTCCCAAATCACTTCCATGTTATATCAATAACAATTCTTCTCCTGTCTGTTAAAATATAATCAATTCTGTTTTTATGATGTTATTACATGTTCACCATGGCCAGTGCCTTCTGATCCTTTTTCTTAAAAGTAGAACTCCTCTACTTTTTCATCCTTCACAACAGATGTGAAATGTAACAGATGGCAGTATATAAGCTGCAAATATTTTTATTGTGTTGGTCTGTAATTTTATCTTGGGTACTGCAATAGGAAATGACCAAATTTCCTATGAAATGACGTTTTTTATAGTGGAAATTTCAAGATTAATACCATTTAGTTCCTTTAAATATAAATATACATATATTTAGTTCAGTTAACTAATTGGGAAAATTTGATCTGAGTGAGAATATAATTCATTGACAGTCAATTAGATTATTTTTCTCTTAGGAAAATTCCCATAAAACAACTAGCGCAAATAAAAGTTTGTTTATGATTTTTATGAGAGAGGTGTGGACTTGACCCTGGGTTCTCAATGCTGGCTATGCCAGCAGAGGACAAGCTCTACTTTATAAATTAGTGAATACTATTCATTCCTCTAGCCTAACCATGTCTCCCTCAACAATAAATATATTGGTCACTGGACAGGATACTTTTGTTGGTCATTGAACAAGGATCTGACATTTAGAGTGCCAATAGCTAAGTTAATGTTTAAAGGCTGGCCTAAAGATTGTGATTTTTGACACCATCTGCCACCTTTTCTGCTGCTCTGCCACTGTCCCTGGAAAAGCAGACGGCATAATTCAGAGAGCCATTTGTTACATGTCTAAAACATGATCACAAACCGGCCAAGATACTCATAACATACATCTCTGTATTTAGTTAGACCAGTCCTTGGGAAGCCAACTCAACTCATTGCCAGGCCGGTATACAAAACTTTCCAGAACAGTAGAACCTGTTAAAGCTTGTGCTCTTCTGGCATAGCCTTTGAGAACCTAGTTGGTTATTAACTGAACTGATCCAAACTCTCTCCTCTGTGCCTTTTCCAAGTGGGTTCCCACATCTGTCTGACCTCTGCCTCTTGGAATCTTTAGCTTTTTTCAAGGTGCAGCTTAGGTGAATCCTTCATGAGGGTTTGACTGATTACCCTATTTGTTAACATTCTCTCCCTCTTAAAAATGCATTGCATTATTTCAAATAAATATATTTTATGTGTATTCATTTGTGCACAAATTGTGTCCCTTCAGTAGAATTTAAGTTCCTGAAAAGAATGGATTTTTTTTTCACTTTTTCTTTTCACTTTCACCTCAGTCCCAAACACAGTATCTTGTACGTAGTACAAGATAAACATTTGTTGAACTGAACTCCTACTTTATCTGACAATGTCTTGGAGTTGTCACATCCACTACTTACTGGTCTCTTCTCATCTGAAGAAGAAATGCACATGCCCCAGGGCATGGCCAAGGAACATCTCAATAGTCATCCACTCAGCTGCATCTATGCAAAGAAGCTGCCCCTTTCATCTAGAATGAACTATTTGTAATGAGCATAAAATGCAGAATAGAAAGCATCTCTGTTCATTATATGACCAGGTTATCAAAATTCACTCAGGAATTATTTGCAGAGCAGTTCCCCTGAGCAAGATGGCTATGTAACCACTCCTCTCTTCCTGGATGCCATGTCTATATTATATCTGACAGGAAGAACCTCAGAGCCATTCTCAGAAAACAGTCTAGATTGTAGTCATCCTCATGAATATCACTCCCCCCTCTTGATTTGATGGGCTAAGGCCAGCTTCCTAGTCCCCTCTGTTAATCTACAGGAAGACGCAGATAAATAGGCTTTACCTAAGAACTCTGTCCTCCAGCATTTGGTATAGAAACATGACTATTGCTGAATGGGGTATTTTTCTCTAAGGTAAAACTGATTTATGCATATGGAAAGCGGAGCCAGCTTCTCAGTGCTGTGAGCACAAAGTTTTCTGGTTTAACTGTTCTGTTCCTCTGAACTTTTCTAAGGAAGAGCCTACCATGTTTCTCTTAACGATAAATTACCTAATAAAAATGGACAAGAGTAAGGAAAGTTTACCAGTTCAAAATCCCAACTGTAATTATATTTTAGCATCTATTGACTAGGGATAAATGAGACAAGTATACACACCATAAGTGAGAGGGGAGGAGGGACTAGGGAACACCTATGAAACACACCCATGTAAAGAAACAAAAGAGGGAAAAACACATAAGGGAAATGTGTAGTCAGAGCTCAAAGGCTGAAGTGTGGCATGCTTCTGAGCCACATCCCCAATGTCTCCTGGTGAATTTATTGCACTTCTGATCTGACACATAGTTTCTGTTAGGCATTGCTCTTCTGGATTTCTGAAGGTTATTGTTAGGTGTTGCTCTGCTTCAGCATAAGTCTCCAGCTGAGGTGCTATTTTTTACTGTGGATGAATGGACTCTACCCTCTCTCTTTTAGCTTAGAGTCCAGAGAATCAAGTTTCAGTTCTTTTAAGGAGGCATGTCCTTCACTTGGGGAGGGGGGGATCCTTAGCTGCTTTTTTCCATAATGAAAGGAAGATCTGTCAGTCCCAAGTCTCCAGATCTTAGCTGTGGATGGTTCTTTTCTCCAGGAGAATCTTTGCTTCCAGGGGCCATGATGCTCTTTTTACCACAGAACATCTATTCAACTAAAACCTGTACCTCCAACTTTTAAACTGTCTTTGAGCCTTACATACTACTGTTTACTATTAGCAATTTTCCTATCCCAAGCCTCTATCTAACATAGGGTTAGAAATACCCTTTAACTTTTGTCAGTTTGTGATAATTGACCTATCTCTGTTCAAAATCATCTTTAGCACCTGCCTTTCAACCAACCACTACATTTTTTCTCATGTCCTTCCCCAACAAGATTATTTGGGTCTCTCATAGGAATTAAAAAGAAGAGGAAATAAAAGAGGCCAGATGGGCCTTGGGTGGAACATTGCCCTCCAATTGTTCTGAATACCTGAATTTATTATATTTATATGGCTAACAAGGAGCATCTGTGGCTTTGAGCTGCTTAAGTATTCATCAAGAAATTTTTTTTCTTTTTTTTTTTACTTTAAGATTTTATTTTCCCCCAATCACATGTAAAAACAATTTTTAAAATTATTTTTTTTAATATTTGAATTCCAATTCCCTCCCTACCTCCTTGCTCTCCCCTCCTCCCTGAATTGAGAAGGCAAGCAATTTGATATGGGTTATATGTGCAGTCATGAAAACATATTTCCATATTAGTCATGTTGTGAAAGAAAACACAGACAAAAAATGAGAAAAATAAAGAAAAAGTATGCTTCTACTGGCATTTAGACCATCAGTTTTTTTTCCAGAGATGGATAAAATTTTTCATCATAAGTTCTTCAGAATTATCTTGGATAATTACATTTCTGAGAATAGCCAAGTCATTCACAGTTGATCATCATACAATATTGCTGTTATTGTATAGAATGGTCTTTTGGTTCTGCTCATTTCACTTTGCATCAGTTCATATAAGTCTTTTCAGGTTTTCCTGAGAGAATTCTGTTCATCATTTCTTATAGCATGACAGTATTCCATCACAATTACATGCAACAATTTGTTCAACCAGTCCCCAATTGATGAATATCCCCTCATTTTCTAATTCTTTGCCACCACTAAAAGAGCTGCTATAAGTACTTTTTACCTATGCAGGTCCCTTTCCTTTTTGTTTTTCATCTCTTTGGGATACAGACCTAGTATTGATATTGCTGGACCAAAGGGTATGCTTTGTTTTATAGCCCTTTGGGCATAGCTCCAAATTGTTTTACAGAATGGATGAATCAGCATACAGTTCCACGAACTCAATTTTCCCACATCCCCTCCAACATTTGTCATTATTCTTTTCTGTCATATTAGTCAATCTGATATCACCAAAAAGTTTTGCAGGGCTCTTAAGAAATACAGGTAAAGATCATTATGCAATTCTGAGCAAAATGGTGGTTGGATAGGCATCCCTTCCTCATTGTATAACCTGTGCATTGAGGTGCCCATCCTTATTAGCATTCTTTCTATTTTCCTACTTTTCCAGCAAAACTATTAGCCTAGTTGGAGTATATCCTAACTATTCATATAAAGCTTTAACACCTGCTTATATTTCCTGGAGCTTATAATTGTTCTGGTGCTAGGAAATGACTCAGTGAAAAATATCTCCTTCATTGGAAGGAAAACTGAAAAGAAAAAAAAATCTATATCTAATCCAGTAACTTCTGATTATGGCATGGTCATGCCTATCTCTGTTATCCTATTGTGTTTCTGTTCAAGCAGGGAGCAACTGTTGTTGGGGCAATGAATTTGTCTTCTATTACAAAACCTTGATAAAAAACGAAGGAGTTGTTACTTTAACTGAATGTGGGAGGGAGACTATGATGGTGCCAAGTTGCAAAGTCTAGTCTTTCAAGCGTAAATTTCCTTCTACTTTTGAGGAAATTTCTCCTCTTCCCCCTCCTTTCTTTTCTTGAGAAGTAGTGGGGAGTGGAGAAGAGAAATGTCAAACATAATCTTTAATTATCATATTAAAAATTGATGGCTCCTGAAGTCATTCATTTTTTCTAGAACAAATTGATCTACAGATATTGAAATCATTTCCTTTTTCCACCCTGGTGAGCTCCACATTATATCACACCATTCTTTCTCTGCTCTAGACAACATCCTCTCCTCCTCCCCATCTTTCTTCATGGGATAAATATGGTTGAAGGTCATGGCCAATCTTTCCCTCTTTTTTTGTCCACTCAGTTTTTGATCCTTTTCTCATTCCTATCCTCTATAATGTGTCAAAGACCACCATTTCATTTCACAAAAGCTACTAAACAATTACAAAAGAATAATGAATTTTTAGTCATTGTTTGGTTAAAATATCTTTAAAGGAGAATCTAGGGAGGAACGGCTCCTGTCCTATTCCTAAGATACATTCTTTCTTCGCTTTTGCTACTATTCTCTTCTTTAAAATACCACGTTCTAAAAGGTACATCTTCTACTTCCTTTCACTTTGTTTTTGCTTAAGACTTGACCTCTCTCCCTCCACTTGTCTTGGGTCTAGTTCCCTCATCGACCTCTACATCACACGACTTTCTGTTTTCCTTGGTTCTCTTTGATTCCTTTTTCCTTCTTAATTTGTGGATTCCTCTCTGCTGTGGCGTCAGCTAAAATGAAACAGGCCAATATAGTTTATTAAACTTTTCTCTTTCTTTAGATAAAATTACTGTGAAAAAGAGGTTATAAGATTTTATTGCCATCAATAAATGCAAATAATTGTGATAACCTTAATTTCTCTATTAACTTTTTAACATTTACACAATAAATTGTTTTATTTTTTAAAGGGAGGAAAAAATTATTTTGTTCAGCCAAATCCTTTGCCCAGAACAAACCATTCATAGAAATCTGTAAGGATCATTTGGTTCTACCAGAGTTGAAATTGCAAACATCTACTAGCATTCTTGATTCATAAAAATTGTACATATCACTTAATTTGAAATATATTCACCATAATTTGGCCTTTTGTTGCTGTTATTGTTTACATTTTCCTTTTTTATCTAGCCAATGACATAATAAGCACTTAGCTCAGTGCCTGGCATAAAGTAGATGCTCTATAAAGTAGATGCTATATAAATCCTTATACCCTTCTCCTCCTATCTCCACACACTCACCAAGCCTCCTAAACTCTGGCCATCACCCACTTCTCCTCCCCAAAGGCATCTTGGACTCCACTCCTGAAAATGCCCATGACTCTGATAGGTGAACTTTTACCTTATCTTTCCCATATACAGATCTCCAATCCCATCCCAGGTCGCCACACGCCTTTCACCCACCTCTTCCCTGCTCCTCTTTCGGTGCTTTCCTTTCCTAGTAGAATGTCATCTCCTTGAGGCAAGAGTCTGCTTGCTTACCTGTATTTCTATTGCCAGTGCTTAACACAATGTTTGGAGTAAGCAATTAATAAACACTTTATCTATTCTAAAGCAGACTGACCTATAGGTATTGTTGTTAGATAAATCTTTCAATTAATAGACATTCCCAATAGACCCTAAATGAAAGTTATCCGGGTGAAATAGTCAAGGATTTATTTTTACTCAATTAAATAATTCATAGAAAAAAATTACACTAGCACCTCTGCTGATCCAAATCCTGAATACTGACTAACTCTGTTAACTGAAAAACATAGCCCTTCTCATTTCTTCCCTTCTTGTTGCCGATCTATGGCATAAATGAATACAGAGAAGAACATTTGGGAATTGTGCATATGGCCTACTTTGCATATGGGACAGAGAGAGAGACAAAGAATTCTGAGCATTTACATCCATCTTCACTGATACAGAGGCAACTAATAAAAGAGGGAACAAAATAGGTTTTTGTGACCTCAAGTAAACTTTTCACCTTTGTATGCCTCAATTTCTTGACTGGAAAACTGATGAGATCATGGAATTTAGAATTGGAGGGAGCCACAGAGATCATATAATCTGTCACCTACAATTTTACAGAAAAAGTAATTAAGACCTAGAAAACTTAATCTCTAAATATGTTGTGATTTATCACATATCACAAACACAAGAACTGATTTCTAATTAGGATGGGAACTGAAAATGCCTTTAAACCACAGAAAGATGAGAGATGTCATCCTTGGTCATTCTTTCTTGCTAGAAATCATTTCAGCAGGGGAAAGGACATCATGGACTAACCAGGGGTGGGATTTGTTCTGTGAAGTTTGGATTCAGTCAAAGGGCCACACTTGAGGACCTAGAGGGCCAATGTGGCCTTGAGGTTCTCCACCCCTGGACTAAGCTAAATGAGGGTCAAAACACAAAAACAAAATTTTCATTTGGTGGATTTGAAGATTCTGCTTGCAAGAACAGTGCTTAAAGCTATTGGGCCTGGTGAGATTAAAGAAAGAAAAAATAATGGGTTGAGCAGGCACAGCTGCCTGAGTATCATCAGAGACTCTAGTGGCTCACTAATAACTGATTTGCCACAGCTGCACCCAGGGCCACAGCCGTCTCAGACAGACAATCCTAAATCTGTAATCATAGGCTAGGAGGCAGCAGCTGAGACTGCTAGAGATGAAAGATCCGCCATGATTTAAACACAAGCCCCAGGTAGCAGCAGCAGTAAAACTCAATCTTCACACCAATCAACCCACCCACCATGCATACAAGACCAGCTTGTGTCAGGGAAGTGAACCAGCATCAACGATCATACTTGGGTTCCATTCCTGGGATGTGTTCATAACTGTATCTGACCTTTTGTATTTTCCTATCACTGAAACCTTTCATGGGAAGGCATCATCACTTCCAAAATGAATCTGTTGCTGTTGGTTTTAGTATTTTGGGAGACCACAAAATAGACCTTGTGTTTCTGCTGTAAAGGGTTTTGGGAGAAAGGGGATTGAGTGGCTCTAATGGAGAAAGTGACAACTCTGACCCTACATTTGTAAAGGGTATCTTAGTTTTATTTATTCAACAGTTACCTTAATTTCAATTTTACTAATCTCTCCTTTGGTTTTCAGAATTTTTAATTTGGTGTTTAATTGGGGATTTTTAATTTGTTCTTTTTCGAGCTTTTTTAGTTGTATACCCAATTCTTTCTCTATTTTATTCATCTAAGCATTTAGAGATATAAAATTTCCCCTAAGGACTGCTTTTGTTGCATCCCATGAATTTTGGTATGTTGTCTCATTATTGTCAATCTCTTGAATGAAGTTATAGATTGTTTCTATGATTTGTTGTTTGACCCACTCATTCTTTAGGATTAGATTATTTAATTTCCAATTAATTTTTAGTCTATCTTTCCATGGCCCTTTATTACATGTAATTTTTATTGCATCATGATCTGGAAAGGATGCATTTACTACTTCTGTCTTTCTGCATTGGATTGTGAGGTTTTTATGCCCTAGTACATGATCAATTTTTGTGTAGGTGCCATGTACCACTGAGAAAAAGGTATATTCCTTTCTATCCCCATTCAGTTTTCTCCAGAGGTCAACCATATCTAACTTTTCTAAAATTCTATTCACCTCCTTAACTTCTTTTTTGTTTATTTTGTCATTAGATTTATCTAGTTCTGAGAGGCAGAGGTTGAGGTCCCCCACTAGTAGAGTTTTGTTGCCTATTTCTTCCTGTAACTCCCTTAACTTCTCCTCTAAGAATATGGATACCATATCAAATTTGGCTGCTGCAGAATGCTGTTGCCCATCATGGTTTCCCGAGCTGGTGTCTACCAGCTCCCCTGCCTGTACTGAGGCTCTCAGTGGGGACGGGGAGGGGGGGAATGGAGGGGGAGTCCCAGTGTTGGCACTTACCAGCTCCACCACCCTGGGTCTCAGGATCTCCTCCTGGTATGTTGAAGTGGGGTTTGCCACTGGCTTGCTGGGACACCTCCCATCCTGTACTGCTCCCCCTCCCCCAGAGCAAGAGGGGAGGGTGAGAGCAACTTACTTCTTACTCCACCATCTTGGCTCCCAGAAGCAGAACTCTGGATGCTGTGAATTTCAAAAGGTCAGAAGCAGTACCATAGTACCATGGCATTTTAGTGTCTATATTTGAAGTCTATACAGCATCATTGCCCTAAGGAGAGAGGAGGAACCTTCAGAATCTAGTCTGACAGTAGTTATGACAAAGATTCATCCAGCAGCAATACTACCGATGGACATAAACTTGGTGGGACCAATACGATGTATGAACGATGCTAAATTGGGCTTATTACCTTCCTAAAGACCAAGTTAGTATAGAGAAGAGAGTGTTCCCCTGCCCCCAAATTTTAAGGGAAATGTTTGTTATATTTGTGAAGTAAATATCCCTTTGTAAAAGCTAATTGATATTAAGTGGTTTCATGGAACTGGAGAGCTACTCAATGGTATCCAACAATGTGGAGTTAAGGCAATAGCATTAGAAAAGAGACATAGCCAATAAGGATTGAGCCAAAGGCAGTAGAAAAAAGAGAAACCTAAAACCTCTCATAGTGTTCTAGTACCCAGAAGGGCAGGTATAGCCAGCCTGGCTTCAGGAGAGTGAACTGGAGTGAATTCACTACTGGTAAATAAACTATTTTCTTGGTATAAAGTACAATCAGATAGGTAGGCTATTTGCAGAATTCCTAAATTTACAGCATTTACCTGAACAGATCAAAGTCCAGGTTCTCTGTCAAGGTTCCCCTCACCTCTTCACCTTAGTTTCCCTGACCTCCCTCAAGACTCGGCTTAAATTCCACCTATAAAAAGAAATCTTTCCCTGTCCTCCCCCATTCCCAGTTCTTAATGTGACATATAAAAAGTTTGGGAGACATAATTTCTGAGTAATTAATAACCATTTTATTAATTGTGGCTAGTGGATAACTAATAAAAAGGTCATTTGACTATCTTTACCCTTGGTAGAATGGGTGTTCCTAAGAGTGGAAATAAACTCTGATTGGTTAACACTTAATGAGAGAATGAATATTATAATTAGAGGTGGGCTTACTATAATGAGAGTCTGGGGCACTTGACTCTGATCACTCAGTCTCAGACAAAGAGACTATACCCATACCACCCCTAGGATAATCTAGACAAAAGGAGGAATCCATTTCCACTCAGACTTGTCTGACTAAAACACAATGGGCCAGAATTCAACACTTTCCCTAGATTAGAATTCCTTTACCTTTTGATCAGATCCAAGTTTCACCAATTGGGTGTCTTGCCCAATATTTCATTTTATCATCAGCCCCTCCCTTCAAAGGCTTGTTGGATAACCTACAGGGGCTGATTTCAGAATAAGGAAATAGAAAGAGGGAAAAACCTTAGTCCTTATTCAATAATTGGTTATGAACATAAGAGAGAAATAATCATTTCTCTCACTAATATCTTCCTTACCTGTACCTAATACCTTCCTTTCCTGACATTCTGGACTTCCAAACCATGCCTCTATTGCTGTCTCATCCTAGAAATTCCTTAGAGCCTAGGGCCTCCTAAATAACCAGTCTTCTCAGCATGAAATATCCCTCTGTAAGACTCACCCTCACCCCTTCTTCCATTGGTGAGTTTTTTCTGGAGCCTCAATTTTGTGGAGGGGCCCCAGCCAGTCTGCCTTCATTTCCCTCCAGCACCTTTTCCTCACTCTCTGGATTTCAAAACCATATCCTTAGGCTGGGTACCTTCATCTCCAGACCCTACCCTTACTTTTCAATTCTCTTTTGTGTAGGGGAGGCACTGTCTTTCATTTTGTTTGTATTTGTATTCCCAGCACTTAGCACAGTACCTGACACATAGTAAGTGTTTAATAAATGCTTTCTTCCTTGCTTGCATCATTCTTTCCTTTGTTCCATCTTTCCAATTCAGATTACCTTCCACCTACTCTCTCTCTATATATATATCTTGTATATACCTTATTGTTTCTATATTATCAACCCCATTAGAATATATGGTCTTTGAGGGCAGAGATGGTGTTTTTGCCTTTCTTTGCATCCCCAGTACTTAGCATAGTACCTGGCACATGGTAGCTTAATAAATGTGTCACTGACTGACTGCTGAGACATGGAGTACTTCAGTTGTGTAGAGTAGTCAATACTAGGGAGAGGAGCTGAACAAAAACAAGCGGTTACATAGATGTTGGCAACCACACAGCATGCTAGCTAATAGAGGAAGCATCATGGCTGACGTGAACCATTTTCTTCCAAGATGTCTTTGGTTATAGGATATGGTAGCCAAAGGCAACTCCAGTCTACTGTGGAACATCATGAATAGTAGCACCTCATAAAACAAAAAGAAGTAGTCTCAAATATATCCTTATTAATTTTATTCTGATTAGATTTGTCCTAATATCAAAATTGTTTCAATGAGCATGTAAGCTATCTCTCTCTGCTGTGTGCCATCTGAAAATTAGAAAGCATATCATATATGCCTTTGTCTATGTCACTGATTTTTTTAAAAAAAGTATTAAGGCACAGAATCCTGGGGTACTCCACTAGAGATCTCTATGCAAATTAAAATTGAACCATTAATAGGGTTTTTTTCTGACCTAGCAATTTAATAATTTCTCACTTTATCTAATTATACTCTTGTCTAGCTCATTTATCTCCATTTTTTTTTCAACAAGAATAGCAAAGGAGATTTTGACAAATACATTGTTAAAATCTAGGTGAATTCTAGCTATAGCTTTCACCTGGTTAACCAAAACAGTAACCCTATCCAAAAAATAAATAAAAGGAAATATTATTAATCTGGCAAAATCTGTTCTTTAAAACAAAAGTTTTATAGGTGCTATTTGCTCTCTTTCCACATTTTACCCGGCAAACCCTCCCTTATAACAAAGATTGAAAAGAAAAAAAATAATAATTCTATAAAACCATCAGTACAACCAACTATTTCTGACAGCATATACAACATCCTACACACCATGGCATGATTTATTCTGTATGAAGCCAAATTGACTCTTTGTGATCAACACTTCCTTTTCTAGATGCCCAATGATTTTATCAAGAATTGAAGTCAAGCTTATAACTTCTCTCTGCCTCAGTTTCCTCAGTTGTACAATGGGAAGGGAGTAATAAGAGCACCTACCTCACAGGGTTTTTGTGAAGATCAAAAAAGATAATATTTGTAAAGCACTCAGTACAGTGCCTGGCACATAGTTTATGCTTAATAAATGCTTGTTCCCTACCTTTTCCTCTAAGTGGCTTGGCCAAGGTCGTCCAGCCTTTAAGTGACAGCTGAGAATCCAACCCACGTCTCCTAATTCCTAACCCAGGACTCTTTGAACTATATTATGGCTAATTCTAAAAGGGTAAATGTTGGTTGCAAAAACATTGAATTTCAGAACTGCAAGAACACTTAGGGATAATTGTCTAATCCTCTCATTTTACAAATGAGGTCACTAAGTCCCTGAGAAATGAACTCGATCACCCAAAATCACATAACTAATAAGCCACAGAGTCACTCAAGATCTTCTGTTTATACCTTTCCCACTATACCTCACTACCTTGCAAGGTTGCCAATCGCTAAAAGTCCAATGAAATACAAAGCATTATAAATAATATATTTGCAATAATGTTGGCAACACTATGTAATTTGCAATAATATAGATGTTGCACTAATTTGCAAAAATATTTTCTAGCAACTTTTTAATTGGAAACATTAACATTAAGGATTAAATTGTAGAATAGTCTGGTCTCCTAAAAAGTATGTATAATGTTAATTCTAAGGAGAAAAAAAATTTTTTTTTAGTTACAAACAACTGATTTACACCTGAATTTTTGGAACACAACCAATGTATAAATAGGAGACTACATGCACTAGATGAATCTTGCTTATGCATACAATATAATTGATTTAAGATGGCTACATTTAAATATTAATATGTACTCTATGTATAAATATCCTATATTTTCATTATTATATGTATTTTAAGACTAATTAGGTCTCATTTATAAAGCATCCTTGGATGCATAAGTAATAGACATTCTACATTCTTAATTTCCTGTAATACTTTCCTTCTAAGAATTTTTGTTGATAAAAGGAAACTATGAAATGTATACCAGAAAAGATGATCAGCTTATTAAATATTGAATTGAAATAAATTATTATAAGGAAAATATTTATGAACTATTTATAGTACCTTAGTTTGTATAATTCATATTATACTATTATTAAGACAGTCTTTTATTAAAAAAAAGTTCCTTATCTGTGCACTATTGATAACCATATATCAAAAATTGTTAATGTTTTATTTTTCTAGCAAGAAAAATTTAATAATAGTGTTATAAAGTGGCTTTTTATATGTTTCTGAGATTCAGAATTGGGAAGGAACTAAATTCAATCCCCCTATTTTACAGATAAATGAAGTGAGGTACAGAGAAGGGGATTGACTTAACCATGTAGTAAGTAGTAACAATTTATAAATCAAATAGACCTTAACAGGGATTACCTAAAAGTGATGTGGAAATGAAAAGGCAAATTTAGGCTTAATGTAAAAGGAAAAACTTTTACATTTGAAAGGGAAATGGGCAGTCTTAAGAGGTAGTGAGCTCCCTGTTAATTGAGGCCGTTTAGCAAAAACTAGATGACTACTTGGTGGGAATATCACAGTGGGAGCTTCTTCTCAGGTATGGGTTAGACTAGTTGGCTGCTGACATTCTTTCCAAGCCTGAAATTCTGTGATTTTATGTTTTCTTGATTCTTAATTTCTTAGCCTCAAAGTATCCTGCTACTCAGGGCAGCAAAGTGGCATAGTGGATAGAGGGCAGAGCCTAGAATTAGAAGACCTGAGTTCAAATCCAGCCTTGGACATTTATTAGCTGTGTGACCCTGAACAAGTCACTTCACCCTCCTTGCCTCAGTTTCTTCATATGTAAAACGAGCTGGATAAGAAAATGGCAAACCACTCCAGTACCTTCGCCAACAAAGTCCCAAATGGGGTTATGAAGACTCAGACATGACTGAAATGAGTGAACAACAACAAATCCTGCTACTCAGTTTTTGCTGTATTGATTACAGGATGAAGGAAAATGTCGGCCACTGGATGTAACAAAATTAGAAGGTGCAGAAATTGAAATAGACAGCAGCTTGGGCAAACCATTTGTGTTTAAATGTGTGCCCCAATCTGGAACCAGGACTTTTTGCCTCTGTGCCACCTCAAACCAAGAGATGAAAAGGTAATCAATTCATTTCACTCACTCACTGGTTTCTGTGTCTCCGTCTCTGTCTGTATTTGTCTCTTTCTCTCTCTTCTGTTATCTCTCTTCTCTGTCTCTCTGTCTCTTTTTCTCTGTCTCTCTCTGCCTCTCTCTCTGTCTCTTTGTCTCTCTTTTCTCTATCACCCTGTCTCTGTCTCTGTTTATCTTCTCTGTCCTTTCTCTCTCTTCTCTGGTTGTCTCCCTGTCTCTCTATCTCTCTCTCTCTCTCTCTCTCACCTCTTTCTCTCTCTCCCTCCTGTCACTCTGACTCCATGTCTCTTTCTCCTCTCTCTCTCTCTCCTCTCTGTGTTGTCTCTCTCTTTTCTAATTGTGTCTCTCTCTGTCTCTGTCTCTGCCTCTGTCAATCTCTGTCTCTGTTTCTTTCTGTCTGTCTCTATCTTCTTTCTCTCTCTCTCTCTCTCTCTCTCTCTCTCTCTCTCTCTCTCTCTCTCTCTCACCTCTTTCTCTCTCTCCCTCCTCTGTCACTCTGACTCTGTGTCTCTTTGTCCTCTGTCTCTGTTCTCTGTATTGTCTCTCTCTTCTAGAGTTGTATCTCTCTCTGTCTCTCTCTGTTTCTCTCTCTCTCTCTCTGTCTTTCTCTCTGTCTGTCTCCTCTTCCCCAACTCCTGATTTATATGTGTCTTTTTCTAGTTCAGGGGGATTAGAAATAGAAGAAATAACAGAATTATAAGATGCAGGAAATTTGTCCCAGTATAAGGCATGGCAACTTGTGCTCTATAACTTTTACTCTTTTTTTTCTTTCAGAATGGATTTTAAAAGGGTGTGATAATGACTTGCTGGTTCACATTCTTCAAATCATATCTAATGGTACTAATATTCAAGCTTTCCATCATTTAGATGTTACCTAGTTCAGGCCCTTATCACCTCTGCCTGGACTATTGCATTAGCTTTCTAACTGGACTACTTGACTTGTGTCTCCCCACTCCGTCATCCTCCACACAGTTGCTGAGGTGATTTTCCTAAATCGTAGATCTGACCATGTCACCTCTCTAGTCAATAAACTTCAATGGCTTCCTATTACTTCTAGGTTCAAATATAAATTCCTCTGTTTGGCATTCAAAGCTCTTTACAACATACCCCCTTCCTGTCTTTTTAATACATTACTACATTCCCTGTACTCTATGGTCTGACCATCCTGTCTTACTTGCTGTTCCTCACACATGAAGGCTTTCCATTTATGTGCCTTTACCCTGGATGTCTCCTATACCTCCTAACCTTACACTTATAGGATCCCTAGCTTCTTTTTAGACTCAGCTCAAACATTCCTTTCATTCAATGAAACACTTACTCTATTTGAACGATGGATTTCAGCAAGTTAACAGAATTCTTCAACTTTATTACATACTTAGAGCATTCATAATTTTTTTCAGCATGAATAGTCTCTCCATGGATGCTGATCATAATCTCTCTTAGTACACACTGTCCTTGAGTTGCTGTGGATGAAAATAAACCTTAACCCCTGTGACTAACCCCATCATGAAAAGTCCCCTGCCCTTATCTGGACCAATTCATAGACAACACATACACAGTCTGTCACTGGAAGGATACTCAGAGGCGTTCCAACATTGTACTACCTGGCAGAGTTTAATCCATGCTACTATATATAGTCTTTAAGAACCCACAGTTACAACCACAGCCCCAGGGGACTTCCATGATGAAACCTACTACCCACTTCCACCCAGCTCCAGAGAGACATATGATGAATTCAGAGTGATGATTGAGACTTTTTTTTTTCTGGACACGATCAATATCTTGCTTGACTATGCATGTTTGTAACAGTTTTTTCTTGCTTTCTAAATGTAGGAAGCAAAGAAGAGGAGAAGGAAGAGGGCGAGAAAGAATGATCTGAAAATAAAATATTTTTTGAAATGCAAAAAAAAAAGAACCCATGGTCACTGTTTTTTCCACAATGATGCATTGGTGTAAGACTTTAATGGAAAACCTTACTCTATACTTTTTAAGAAAAGTTGCTCTCATTTTACTCTTTTTCAGGTGGCTAGAAGCAATGGACAAAGCTGCACATCCTGTCTGTCAGGTAATAGACAATTTTTTATAATTATCTCAGCCCTTATTTTGTTTTTCTTTGCAGAGGTGCAAAGGAGAAAATTCAATGTCATGTCGTGCAGTCAACCTTGTGACTTGATAACATTATTCTAAAAGGTTTGAAAGAAAATGTTAGGTCAACAGATTCTGTAGGGGAATTGCCTTCTTATAGTTCTCTTTTCATATTAGTGTTGTACATTTTATCCTTCCCAGAAATCCTGGGTGGTTTCTGCAGAAAAATGTGGAATGGCAGTCCCTCCTGCTAAGTATATTGGACCAAATCCCATTCTCCCTCCTAATGAAAAAGTATGGATTATCTTCACAGAGGCTTCCAGACAAATGCCCAAGAGCTCTTTAGAGTAATGCTGTTAGCAATAGAGTTTTGATATATAAGCCAGAGGGAGCCTCTTAGACTTTCAGGCTTTCTGTCCTCAGTCTATCTGCTTCAGACCCTTATTTCCTTTCAAACCCTCTTCTCCAACACTGGAACAGTGTTATAACAGGATTTGACTTGTACACCAAAAAGCAGAAGAATGACCACAAGTCAGGATTGTCATTTAAATCTCAGAGACAGTTTTTGGCTATGGTTTCCTTTGTGCTTGTACTGTTGCATTTTGAACTGAAATAAATTAGTTTTATACTTACTGGATTTCAGAGGGAAGGGTTCTCATTTACCATTAGCTTTAATTATTCTACTTTGTGTGTGAGGCTTAAAAAGTCCTAATGGAGATTTCTAACTTCCTAGAAAAACATTTTAAATTGTTAAAGAAAAAAACAATATTGGCAGAAGACTTTGGGATAGATGGTCTCCTCTGTTAAAAATTTTGACCTCCATATGTGTTTTTTCTAGTTTTCAAAGAAGGTTTTGAAGATTTGTGGTTGAATTCACTGCCCAGAGTCCTATAACCCTCATTTTTTTTTTATCGCAGCAGTACCTATGTCTCATTTCATCACTCAGTACTCTAATATATTTCCAGTACATCACTCTGATGCAGCTTTAGGACTTTAGAAAATCTACTCAACTTGGAGTAAATGCACAAGGACATAATAGATAAGCATACATACTCCCAGATTCTAGTTCACATTTAAAAAAAATACAGCAAGCACTTTCCCCTGATATTTTTTTTCTGGTAGTAGATCAAGAGTAAAGAGGAAATAAAAAAACAAAGAAGGAAAATTAACAGTGAGTCATCATTCACACGTTTATTCAGCAAGCATTTATTAAGCACTTCCTCTGTGCCAGGCAGGACAGTGTAGGTGGAAAGGAGTAGGTCACACTTGCTCCAAGCCAAAGAAGCAGATCACAGAGACAGAGACTGACCCTAGAGCCCCATTCCCCCATCCAAGCCCCTAGAAGGGAATAACGCCTCCATCCCATGGACAGATGACTCATTCACCTCCAACCTACTGAAACTTTTTCGTTTGTCTCCAACCTCTGATAGTATTGGTCATGGGATCATTCCTCCCAATTTATTGAGCTATTTCTTGGAGTGTTGTGAAGCTCAAATGAGATAATGGATGTAAAGAACTTCGCAAAGCTTAAAGCATTGTATAAATTCCAATTATTATTATTATCATCATTAGCCTCTAGTCACCAAGCCTCTAGTCTAGCGATGTCTTCATTCCTAGAACCTTCTACTCTATTCTTGCTGAAGTCAAGCAATATTTATAGAGCAATACAATGGGATGCTGACAAATGTTTAACAACCATACTCTCCCTGGGAGAAAAAAAAATATGCATATACCCTTTTAAAATTTAAACTGCCCTATTAATACTTTCTTAGGTCTAAACAATGAACAAATAATAAATCAGGTTTTGATTTGTATACTTGATTTGTATACTTTGATTTGTATATTTTATTTTGTATACTTCTGAAGTATAAATGCTAACAGTAAAAATTTGATGATCAGCTAGTTAGAGCTGTCTCCAGCACAACTCTAGCAATTATTCAATTTCCTTTGTACAAATGGAAGAGATGGCTACATGTAACTCCTAAGAACTTTATCATTATTAGGGCTATTAGAATGAGTCTATATAAACATAAAGTATGGGTATGAGTCAATTATATTGGGATAGTGAAAATAAAACATAGAAGGCAGAAAGAGAAATGCACTGGGAGAAAGAGGTAGGGAAAAGAAGAATGAGGGAAATTATCTCACATAAAAGAAGTGTGCAAGGAAGAGTTTTTACAGTGCTTGAACCTTTCTATTCTGTTTATCCTTCTCTCTATACTCAACTGAGTGTGTGTATATATACTTCTCTCTTTAACAAACAGGGGAGGAGGAGGGGAAGGGGATAAGAGAAAGGAAGTTGATAAAATGGAGGGCAGATTTGGGGAGGCAGTGGTCAAAAGCAAAACAGACTTTTAAGAAGGAAAAGGGCTAAAGAGAGAGAGAGAAGGATAAACAGAATAGGATAGAGAGAAATACACAGTTAATAATCATAACAGTTAATGTGAATGGGATGCACTCACCCATAAAATGGAAGCAGATAACAGAATAGACTAGAAACCAGAATCCAACAATATGTTGTTTTAAGAGATACACTTGAAACAGAAAGATGCTTATACACAGAATTAAAGTAACAGTCTGGAGCAGAATCTATTATGCTTCAACTGAAGTAAAAAAAAAAGCACAGGTAGCATCATGATCTCAGATGAAACAAAAGTAGACCTAATTAGAAAAAATTAATCAGGGAAACTACAGTTTGCTAAAAGGCAACAATAGACAGTGAACTAATATAAGGGTCTCATTTCTCAAATTTATAGGGGACTGAGTCAAGTTTATAAAACTAAGAGCCAGGGCAGCTAGGTGGCACAGTGGATAGAGCACCAGCCCCGAAGTCAGGAGGACCTGAGTTCAAATCCAATCTCAGACCAAACACTTGACACCTACTAGCTGTGTGACCCTGGGCAAGTCACTTAACCCCAATTGCCTAAAAAAAAATAAGAGCCATTCTCCAACTGATAAGTTGTCAAGGGATATAGAAAGACAGTTTTCAGAAGAAGAAATCAAAGCTATAGTCATATGAAAAAAATGCTCTAAATCATTATTGACTAGAGAAATGCAAATCGAAACAATTCTGAAATACAACCTTACACCTATTAGAAATGACAAGTGCTGGAGGGGATATGGGAAAATGAGTACACTAATAAATTATTGGTGGAGTTGTGAACTGGTCCAACCATTCTGGAGAAGAGTTTAAAACTATGCCCAAAGAACTATAAAACTATATATACTCTTTGACCCAGCAATACCACTACTAGGTTTGTATCCCAAAGAGAGCAAAGAAAAAGGAAAAGGACTTATGTACAAAAATATTTATAGTAACTCTTTTTGTGGTGGCAGAGAATTGGAAATTGGAAATTGGGGAATGACTGAACACGTTGTGGTATATGATTGTGATAGAATACAAACATGCTATAAGAAATGATGAGCAGCATGGTTTCAGGAAAAAAAATGGGAAGAGCTATATAAGCTGAGGCAAAGTGAAGTGAGCAGTACCATGAGATCATTGTAATGATGATCAACTGTGAAAGACTTAGCTACTCTAATCAATACAATTATCCAAGACCATGATGAAAAAATGCTATCTACCTCCAGAAAGAGAGAACTAATGAAATCTAAGTGCAAATTGAAGTATAATTTCTTGCTTTCTTTATTTTTCTTACTTTTCTGTAACATGGCTAATATGCAAATGTTTTGCATAATTTTACATGTACGACTGATATCATATTCCTTGCCTTCTCAGTGGGTGGGGGAGGAGCTGGATGGAAAGAGAGAATTTGAACCTCAAAATTTTAAAAAAGAATTTTAAAAATAATTTTTTTTAATCGAAGAGAGGTATGTAATAACCAGGCTATCATCTAGTCACAAAGAATATCTTAGAACTGTGCTCAGACACAAATTGAAACCCAAACTGCAACCACTCCATTGGGAGGTATTCACATGTGGAAAGAATTTTGGCACTTTCTGCACTGCAGCCCCCTTTCCATTCCCACATACCACTCCCTGGTCTTTCGCTATAAAAGAACATTTATACTTTTAATATAGTTAATGCAAAGAAAAATGCTATGCATTAGAGAAAAGAGATATCAAAGTGTGGTCAGTGGAAAATGGGAGTGATATAATAGAAAGATCACTGGACTGAAAGTCAAGAGGCCTGGGTTTTTTCTCAGATTTGCCATTACCTATGATCACATAATATAATACTTGAATTTTCATCAAACTACACTATAGTCTACCTGGATAGTAAGTGGAAATAGTGAGGAATTCTGGAAACATCACAAGTCAGGCACAGAGATGTGATACAATAATGATCTATTTAAATATCTACTGGAGCTTCTCTCAATCTCTTTCTCTCTCTCTCTCTCATACACACACACACACACACACACACACACACACACACACACTCACACACACACACACACACCAGGCAGTTAAAGTTCTTCACTTGCTTTAATGACTTGCCTTCAAAAGGAGGAAGAAACAAAAAGGAGAAAATCTATTTGGGATCGGATTTTCACTAACAGGAAAGAACTGGTTGCTGGGACCATTGGGAGGAAGCAATCAGTTCCTGTGATAGAGGAAAGGAAAGGCAGGAATTGACACACTCCTTAGATTTTGGAAAAGCAGATTTCAAAGGGTCCAGAAAAAAAGATAGAGACAACATGATGAATTGGTTAGAAAGCTGTTCTTAAAGCTAAGAAGACCTGGGTTCAAGTCCCATCTCTAACGCAGAGATTGCATAACCCTGTACAAGTCATTTAACCTCCATGCTCTAGGCAACACTATATTACCATGAGATGCAGGGAAGAGACATTTCCTCATCCAGGAGCTTCCTAAACTAATGCAATTTAAGGTCCGTTCCTTCTCCTTGTCCTTATAGAAGGACAGGGAAGAACCAATGAACTAAGAACCAGCAGGGGAATTTAGCCTAGAAGGGACTAGGAGCTCTTAAAAATGGAATTAAGATGGAAAATGGGAGATTTCTGAAGAGACCAATGTGTGTGCACCTCACCAAACAGCTTAGATTTTTAAAGAATAATTACAGAATATAGAATCAAGGACAGGTAACAGAGGATGAATTTATAAGACTAACACACTCCTATAAAAACTGAAGCTCAGAAGGACTGGGGCTGACGATGAAAGCTAAGGACAACAAAAAGGCTTAAGCTATATTGAGAAAAATAGGAGGATCAAAGAAGGGATAGAAATACTGCTTGGGGTTTTTGTGGTTCAGTCATTTTAGTTGTGTCCAACTATTTATGACCCTATTTGGGGTTTTCTTGGCAAAGCTACTAGAGTGGTTTGCCATTTCCTTCTCTAGGTCATTTTACAAGTGAGGAAACTGAGGCAAATAGGATTAAGTGACTTGTCCAGGGTCACATAGCTAGTTAGTGTCTGAGGCCAGATTTGAACTCAGGGAGATGAGTCTTCCTGACTTTAGGCCTCACACTCTATCCACTGTACCACTTAGCTGCCCCCTCCTTAAGATAGGTGGAACTACAAAAGTAGACAAAAGAGATGGAGGAAAGGCAGAGCTTCTCAATTCTTTTTTATTTTCAATTGTTTTCTTCTAAAGAGAATGATTTTTACATTGGAAATGATGGGGAAAGAAATTGCTAATAGGGAATTGGAAACTATGTTTTAAAAGGACTTAATAGGATTAATGATTTACTACTACTATTAATGATTGAATGTCAGCTTGGTAGGTTTCCATGGAGTGGTCCAAGGATCCATGTTTGTCTCTGTGCTTTTAGCAATGACGTGGATAAAGACATAGATAGCCTGCTCATCAGAACTGAAGATTACACAAATTTGAGAGAAATAGCTAACACATTGGATGAAACAACAGAGTTAAAGCAAAGCTCCTCAATTTTAATTTTGCCTATTTCTCTGCCCAAATGAATTGTCTTTGCACTGAAAATGCCAGAGCAAAAATGCTTAACAAGAAACTGATATTCAAGATAATATGTTAAAAGATTTATTGGCATCTGAAATCAAAATTGAATGGGAAATACATATTTAAAGCAATTATCATCTATGTAACACCTGTCATAATGTGCACTTTGATTATAAAATGGGTTGTAAAAAATTTGGAAAGTAACCTAACAAAAACCTTCACAATATTAATGAAATGCAAGGCCCATTACCCTAAGACAACAATGGAGAAAATAATACCCATAAAAAGGAGGAAGAAAAATGGCTCCAATTTAAAATTTTTGAGAAACCCTATCTGTCCCGTAGACAAAGGGGACAATCATTTCTAGAGACTAGGAGGCAATGAACAGAGCAAGAAAAGATATCCCCTAGGGAAAGAATACCACTGAGTCATGATCGGGAGGTTAAGAAGGACGCCCTCAAACCAGAGTTCACAAGGAAATTAAGTCCAAGGACCTAGTCCAGAGGCAGAAAAGGAATTCATAGTCATGGTCCAAAGCCAGAGAGTCAAGACAGAGTCAGGGGAATCACAAACACGAGTGAGATTGTTTTTCAAACATAACTTCTCTGACTGAAGCATTCTCCTCTGGCAGTATGTAATCCAAAGTGGATGGAGCATTGGGCCTGAAGTCAGGAAGATTCATCTGAAGTTCGAATCTGGCCTCAGACACTTGGTTGGTTGTTGTCCTTTGCTCTCAAGGAGGACTAAAATGATGTCACAATGTTGGGGTCAAGATACAGTGTGTCTGACTGTGACTGATCAGACCAAATATGGAGCCGAAAGGCTCCATCGTGGATCAGGCACAGATAATCTACATGAACATTGAGAATGGAGATGGCTCTACATCTGTGGATCTCACTTTTGTTTTTCTTTTTTGAGCTACTGCAATTCTGCTTCACTCATAAAGCACAGCACCTTCTTTGATATGAGCAGTCCTGTGACAGTGTCTCCCATATCTCACAATTGCTTCCAAAGTTCTCAGAGGGGGGCAGCTAGGTGATGCAGTGGATAGAACTCGCTTTGGAGTCAAGAGGACCTGAATTCTAATACAGACTCAGACACTTACTAGCTGTGTGACTGTGGGCAAGTTACTTAACCCTCATTGCCTCACCAAAAAAACAAAACAAGCAAACAAACAAACAAAAAAAAAAGTTCTCAGAGAGACCTTGAAAGAGTCCTTGTATCACTTCTTCTGACCTCCATGTGAGCAGTAGCCTTGTATAAATTCTCTGTAAAATAGTCTTTTAGGCAAACGTGTATTTGACATTTGAACAGGGTGGCCAGCCCTTTGGAGTTGTGCTCTCTGCAGTAGAGGTTTAATACTTGGCAGATCAGCTTGAGAAAGGACCTCAATGTCTAGTACTTTTATTTTCCCACATGGTCTCCAGAATCTTCCTAAGCCAATTCAAATGGAAGCAATTAAGTTTTCTGGCATGACTCTGGTATACTGTCCAGGTTTCACAGGCATACAACAATGAGGTTAGCACAAAAACTTGTAGACTTTCAGTTTGGTAGGCAGCCTAATACCTCTTCTCTCCCACACTTTTCTTTAGAGCCTCCCAAACACTGAGCTAGGCAATATATGTGTCAACTTCATCATCTATGTGTACATTCCTGGAAGTATAGTTATCCCTTCTACATTATGACTTTCCCCATCATGGTTTGGCAGGTTGGCATAAGAAATTAAATGAGAATTTGGGGGGAGGTTTGCAGAAGCTGCAGACAACAAGTGAAAGCCAGCAGACAACACAGAAAAACTTTATAAACTCAGAAATGCATAAAATATATGTATAGCACTGTATAATATCAACCCAAATTACAATATGGTAAACACCCCATAAAAGAAAAAGAAAAAAATCAGATCTCTTCTCTGGTACAAAGGGAGGGCCAAAAAATTTTACACAGATTTTCCAGATCAAGGAGGCCCATTGCCCATAACCCCCACAATATGGAAGTGATAACTGTACCGCCAAAGTAAGTGAACTTATCCACAGCGTTCAAAATTTCTACATTTACTGTAAGCAATAGTTCCACATATGGATGGGGTGGTGCTGGCTAGTGGAGAAACTCTGTTTTCTTACAGAAGAGAGTCGATCCATACTTTGTTGCATCTCAGCCTCAGAGGCTGTATTGAGTATATAATCATCTGCAAACAAAAAGTCTTGCACCAACTCTTCCTCCATTTTAGTCTTGGCTTGTATTGTAGCTTTCTCAAGTTAAATAATTTACTCTCAGTGTAATTTACCATCAATTTACCTTGATGCCGTTTTTGTCCTCGTTGAAGGCATCCAACAATATCGCTAAAAAACATCATGCTAAAAAGCATGGGACACTTACTAGCTGCATGATCTTAGGCAAGTCACTTAACTCTGTTTGCCTCAGTTTCCTCATCTGTAAAATGAACCAGAATGAAGTGGCAAACCACTCTAGTATATTTGTCAAAAAAAAAAACACAACCCAAATGGGGTCATGAAAAGTCAGACACAACTAAAATTGACTGAACAACAATGGCCTAATGATAACTAAAGTCCTTTCCAATGTATGATTCTATGACTTTTTTATGGCTCTTAAATATCTCTCCTATTTTGTATTTTAAATTATTCCTTTGTACTAAATATGCAGAATCATGTCTGGATAGATGTAACACTACACAACAGCAGTCTTCCACCCTTGGCCATCAAGAATCCAGAGTGTCTAGGTCTCCTACACCAGCTGGATAGGGATCAGGATGTTTGGGCCCAATATTACTGCATTCTGAAGGATGGCTGTCTGTATTTCTACGCCAGCATTCGCTCCACTCAGGCCACAGGTAGGTACTCTAGATTGTTCAAAAGTAATTTGAAATGACTGAACTGATTGTTATGGAATAAGAAAAAAATTAATCTTATAATCCTCTAAGCCTCTCGTGCTATCTTGAACATTTCTAGTTAGCATCATTATACATAATAGTAGTCCCCAACTTCTTCTCCTTGACATCCTAAATCAGAAACCAGTGAAATTTTGGTACCCTAAGATCCAAAAGAAATCTCAGATAAGACTGTTTTTAACACCAACAAATGCACATCTAACAACGGTAATCACTATCTGAAAAGAACAGACCACATGTGCAAGTAACCCCAGGTCAACTCAGATTTTCCACTGCTACACTACCCATCTTCCATTCATCCTTTGAACATCCCACCCCATTCACCCAAATGTTCTTAGTACAGAGGCAAGTAAATTTTTTGGAGCTGATAATCAGCTGGTAAACACCGAAGTGTAATTGCCAGAGGTGGGGGCAGCATCATTACTGTTGCTGTAGTTTAGCAAGCTAGTCCTACAACCTCCAGACCCATCAAAAATACCTCACTGTTCTTTTTTTATACAATCTATTTTCCTCCAATTACACATTAAAACAATTTTTTGAACTTCTTTTAATGTTTTGAGTTCCAAATTCTATTCCTTCCTTTTTC
Source organism: Vombatus ursinus (assembly GCF_900497805.2). Lineage (NCBI taxonomy): Eukaryota > Metazoa > Chordata > Mammalia > Diprotodontia > Vombatidae > Vombatus > Vombatus ursinus. The sequence continues at coordinate 1,576,373 of NW_020954570.1, read as the reverse complement.
CCTTCCTCCCTCCCTGAGACCAATTTTAATCTACATTTGGCCAGGAGATTGAGGAACAAATTCTTTTTCTGAGGATTATTGAGGAACCCAATTTGGGTCATGGTCTAAATAGAGAGAGGAATGCTGTAAGACTCTAGGAGACCTCACAAAATACTTCTCTTTTCTGAAAGTGCACGTATTGTCTGCATTGTCTAGTTCTTGGCCGGTATAAGTCACTCAATATGCTCCTGAAGGAAATAGAAAAAGCAAGAGAGGGAAAAGGCTAATTTGATCAGAGATCAAATATGAGAATTTGAACATAGCCTGCAATCCTATTTTCTACAGCTACCTCTAACCTTACATTTTACTTTCAGCTCTGTTTACCAGGCCTGGGTCAATGAAAGTACCATTTTGTATTGATTGACACCACTTGGTTAAAATACGTCATTGGTACTGATTAAGCTCTATATTTTTTAAAGAATCATTTTGTGAAGCTTCTAATAGTTACGGTTTATGGAAAAATAATCTGGCTCTTTCTAAAATACTTCTACTTAACCAGAATGTTAAATATAAAACAGATACTTTGAAAATAAAAATTATTCAGAATTTGCATTTGAGGATATTATTTCACCTCTAAGAAAAAATATTTCCTTCTCACTTGCATTATTCAAATCCCTAAACTATTCTGTTTGAAAAGAAATGGTTTCATCTTCCCTGACAGGCTTTATAGAAGCAAATATTTCCTCTTTAATAGCTCTTTATTAACAAAGTAGCATGGAACAGACATCATGTAGGTGACAAAGACCTGTCTCTTTTCCTGTGTTTGCACAGGGCACTAAAGTGTTTTCTGGGAAAAGGATGAGAAGAAAGAGATAGAGAGAGGTTGTATATTTTAGACAAAGAGTTTTCATCATCATCATTAAGAAAACTCTTCAATGTCACTGAATAGGTTTTTTACCCACCTTAGAACATCAAGACACAGAAGAGTCTTTGAAACAATGAAGATCCAACAATGGAACCAAAAGAACCTCCATGAGTAACACCAACATAAACTCTAGCAACAATATGTCAACCAAGAAACATGTCATACAGATTTCTTTATAGAAATGGAGAAGTTTATAATGGTGACTGAATAAGGTTGTTGCCATCAAAATTAAAGTCAAGATCCTGGACTTCTTAATTGATATAGATGATGCAAGAAAAAGGAAAGGTAGAAATTGTGCAACATATTCCTGCAGACTGAGAAAAAATTAACACTTAGACTACCTAGCAAGATATGACCTGGTAGCTAGAATTATACACCAGAAGCTTGCTTTATTTAATGGATCAGAAAATGACAAATCCTCATACTTTAGTTCTGAAAATATTCTGGAGACCTCAGTCAGCAAATTGTGCCAGAACTGGACTATAACCATTCTGCAATTGACAAATGGTCTATAGATATGTACAAGCAGTTCTCAAGAGAAGAAACCCAGGCTATCTATAGCTATATGTTTTCAGGCTCCAAATTACTAATACTTAGAGAAATGTACATTAAAGTAATTTTGTAGTTTCACCTCCCACCCATCAAATGGGTAAAGATGACCAAAAAGTGAATTAGATCTTGGAGGGGTGGTGGAAAACTCAGCCCATTGATGCACTGTTGGTGGACCTGTGGTTGGGTACGATCACTTTTGGTTTGGTTTTGTTTTGTTTTGTTTTGTTTTGTTTTTTTAGGCAATTGGGGTTAAGTGACTTTGCCCAGGGTCACACAGCTAGTAAGTGTCAAGTGTTTGGTCTGAGGCCGGATCTGAACTCAGGTCCTCCTGACTTCAGGGCCAGTGCTCCATCCACTGTGCCACCTAGCTGCCCCTTATAATCACTTTGGAAAGCAATTTGAAACTATACACCAAAAGTACTGAACCAGCATGTGCCCTTTGACCTATATATGCCACTGCTAGGCCTATATCCAAAGATGCAGTGGGAGGTGAGCAGAACCAGAAGAGCAATTTATGCTATACTATAACATCAATATTATAAAAGCAAATAGTTTTGAATAATTTTATAAACCAATGAAGAACCAAATGTGGAGAACTGGGAGAACAACTGAAACAATAACATCATTGTAAAGACAAACAACTTTGAAAGCAGTAAGAGCTTGATTAACATAATGACCACCCCTGATGCCAAAAGACCAATGATGAAATATGCTATCTACATCCTGACAGAGAGGTGAAGGATTTGTGGCACAGAATGAGACATATTTTTTGACTACAGAAAATGAGGGAATTTGTTTTGCTTGATTATGCATATTTGTTAAAAAGAATTTGTTTTTCTTTTCTTTTTCAGTGGTGGATGGTTAAGAGGGAGAAAAAAATAGATTTCTGTTAATTTTTTTTAAAACCTTGAAAAAACACAGCAGCTAGGTGGCACAGTGAATAGACTGAGAAAAAATTATACATAATAGTAGTCCCCAACTTCTTCTCCTTGACATAGAGAAAAAATTATACATAATAGTAGTCCCCAACTTCTTCTCCTGGAATAGAGAATCAGGAGGACCTGAGTTCAAATCTGGCCTTAGACACTTGACACTTACTAGCTGTGTGACCCTGGGCAAGTCACTTAACCCCAATTGCCTCACCAAAACGCATAAAAAAAAACTTTAAAAAACATGAGAAAGAAAGTCCAAGAGAAAGTAAGAGAGAACAATAATGCAACATGATGCAAATGATGAAAATGGAGGTTTCAGAGGAAGATGCTAAGTTGTTAACCCAAACACGGTACAAGACAGTAGACTGAATTAATTTCTTAACTTGCAATTGCCATTTTAGTATAAAGACCCTCCAAAGAAGATTCCTGCACAGAACCTTTTGTAAATTATAAAAATGTGAACTATTCAACTCAGTATATAACTATAATTTAAATTTTGGAGATAATTGTCTGGTTCAATTATCTGATCACAAACCAATCATTGTTCATTTCATAGCAAGACACAATAAAACTTAGTTCCTATGGGAAGAGAAAGGGACATTATCACAGATATAACCATGATACATAAAAATTTAAGAACAATATTTCTAATAGATACTGTCATTCCAAATACGCATAATCTCCAAGTTTCTGAAACATATGATCCAGCAGAAGTCATCAAAATTAAGTAGGAATAGGTTGAGGTATAGATTATCCTTGCCATCTTGTCTACTACAAGAGTTGTTCCAAAGATGACTAAATGAGTCTACAGAAGATGACTTTACATCCTTTATTTTTATTCAAACATAAACAGCATTTATTCTATCCACAAGTGTAATAGTTCCCCAAACATTAGGGTGTTTTTTTTCTTTTTTACAAAACAGGATAACAACTTGCCCTAGGACATTTGCTCTATGAACTGCATGGAAAACGATGAAAAGAACAGGATAACAATGACAATGATAATGATAATGTCCTCTGAGTCAGACCACACAAGTATAAAGAAATCAAAGAGAAGGCTGTAGCTGAATATGTTGAGACATTGGCATCCCAAATGAGATCCATCCCATCCTTGACTGGGAACACATTTAAAGCAATTAACATCTATTCAATACTAGTTGTAATGCATACTTTGGGAACTATAAAATAGACCAGGGGTGGGGAACCTACGGCCTTGAGGCCACGTGTGGCCCTCTAGGTCCTCAAGTGCAGCCCTTTGACTGAATTCAAACTTCACAGAACAAATCCCCCCTTAATAAAAGGATTTGTTCTGTGAAGTTTGGATTCAGTCAAAGGGCCGCACTTGAGGACCTAGAGGGGCATATGTGGCCTTGAGGCTGCAAGTTCCCAAATACCCTCCCCCCCCCCCAAATAGACCAGAACAGGTTTGGAAGGTATCCTAACAAAAACTTGTGCAATATTCATGAAGTGTAGGGTCCACCATCCTAAAGCAGTTATAGATAAATTAACACTTCTCCATAAAAAGAGAAGAAGAAAATTGCTTAGAGTACATGATAAATAGTTGTATTACCTGCAGAAATATTTTGGATCAAGCAGACATCATCAAGCACCTTGTTTCACCAAGCAAAAATTATGGTTGATAAAGTATCTGACATTGTATTTTCCAAATATAAGTGAACACGATTTATTACTAGAAAGAAGTTATGAAGTGGTTTCATTCCAAGAATGGAATCAAAAGACCCTCCACCAGAAACATATACGTGAACTCAGCCAAAAATATAGCAACAAAGAAATGTCAAACAAAGAGTTGGGTCATATGAATTTGTTTGTTAAGGGCCAGGTCATTACCACTAGAAATTAAAAGAAAGGTTATGTTTAAAAAGCCCAGACTTAGTGAGGAATATAGAGCGTACAAGGAAGTGGTAAAAAAAAAAAAAAAACAACAAACCATACATCATATATCACTGTAAGGTGTAAATGTTTATCACCTACCTATTACCTAGATGTGACTTGATGGCTAAAATTATACATTCACACCTCTCTATTGTTCATGGACTGACAGACAGCAAATCTCCATACTACAAATACAAACTTAAAAATATTCTGGAGAATTCAACCAATAAACTCTACTGGGACTGTACCATTATCAGACCAAAATGTTGCCAATAATGGCCTATTGATCCATAAATATTTAAGAATGTTGATTATAAAAACTCAACAATAAAGTTTTAAATATATGGCACCATATACTAATGGTATACTAATGCTAATTAGGTCCATACTACATGAAATGAAATGCTTTTAAAATACAGGAACCTAGTGAAGCAATCAAAATTTTGTGGGAACAGGATAGGATGCATATTATCCTCATTGTCCTGTCTGCTACTGGAGTTTGTACCAATGATGTTTTCATTGAGTTGACAGAGGACAAGCTGGTATTCTACTATTTTTATTCAGCTACAAAAGCAATTATTTATGCACCTGTTTACAGAACATAAAATATAAAAGAATAACAGCAGGGTAGTAACTTGTCCTTGAACCATTTCAATCTGAACCTTATAGAAGAGAAAAATGAAATAACAATAAACATAATGCCTTGTCCTATTGCCACGTCATCTTAACATCTGCTAGGTCTCTATATTTTGGAAGTTACAAATATTTGTATGGTGACAATTATTTAAAATGTTGTCCCTAAATACTTAAGGATCACCATTTTGTCAAAGTGGTTGTGAAAAATAGTTCTGTCTGTAATGAAAATCTATATTTATAGTATGTGGTTTTGTTGTAGAGTAGGTTTTTTCTTGGTATCTAGGAGACGCCGAATTTCTGCAATCCTCTGTGGCAGTATTTATTCCACCATTTATTTCGTTTTGTAATATGTTTTAATCCGTAAGCCCTGACTTACTTCCAATGGCAATGACCTGATCCTGAGCAGTAATATTAATAATAACTGGCATTTTTATACTTCCATAAGATTTACAAAGTGCATTATCTTATTTGATCTTCATGAAATGTGGAGGGGGCAGCTAGGTGGCACAGTGGATAGAGCACCAGCCCTGAAGTCAGGAGGACCTGAGTTCAAATCCAGCCTCAGACCAAATACTTGACACTTACTAGCTGTGTGACCCTGGGCAAGTCACTTAACCCCAATTGCCTAAAAATAAAAAAATTTTTAAAAAACCATGTGGGCTAGGCACTAAAAGTACCCATCTTTCCCTGTTTTGCAGATGAGAAACCTGAGGCTTAGAAAAGAAAACAAGTATCTGTGATCACATTGCTAAGCAGATGTTAGCAAGCATTCAATATTAAAACCGTTTTGACATCAGCATCTTTTGGTAGAAAGAGACCCCTTTTTTTCTCCTTAAAAAGGAAACAACAGTTTTGGCCAAATAATATCATAGAATCACAAAGTCTCAAAATAGGAGGAAATTCCATACATCTTCTAGTCCAACCCAAGAGGAATCCTCCCAAAAAAATCCTCTGCAAATGGATATTGAGCCTTTGCTTAAAGACTTCCAAAGAAGGGGAACTGACTAATTACTGAAGCCATACATTTAGATAACTATAATTGTTAGAAGGGTTTCCTTTACCTTAGGCCAATTTTTGCAATTCCTACTTTAGAGGCTAAGCAGAAGAAGTCTATTCCCTTTCTTATGGGACAGAACTGCAAATATTGGGAGATAATTATTATGTCTCCCACTTCTATAGGTCTTCCCTTCCCCAAGCTGGACTTGAGTTATAAATGACCTACCCCCAGGGACATATCATTCTGTTACTGGAAGCTTTGTCAGCAGGACTACAAATATTTCAACCTTCATCCTTAAAAATAAATAAATGAAAATAAAAACAAAAATAAAAAAGCTGCAAACACTGAATTACACATATAATGTAAATATCAATTTATTGATTCATGAAATTACCAATTCATTATACCTCATATATATTTCCATCTGAACTTAGGCCTCACCAATGTTTCCTATTGTTTGGCTGGGATTTTTGTTGTTGTTGTTGTTTCTTATAACTTCTTGAGTTCATCAAATGTGAGAAAAGATTTATATTTTATAACATATGCCAACCCTCTTTTTAACTTCATCAGATCATCCACATAATGTTAAGCAGGTGCCTTATAATTTTAATATTTTAAATATGTTTTGCATACACTTGAAACTCGAAAAGTGTCTGGATTGTGAACAGTTTCATCCTCATATTTATCAAGTCACAATCTCTTAAAATATTGAAAATATGAAAACCTTATTTAATTATTGACTATATTTTGATTTCAGAGGTGTCTTTCTTTGGGAATCTGAAACACATGTTCTTTTAAAAAATATAGGACCAGCAGTCACTGAATGAAAGCAAAACATCCACTATACATACATCTTGTAGAAAGAGCACTGAGTTGGGATTCAAATTTAAATTCAAGTCATGGATTTACCACTAAATGTGTGACTTTAAACAAGTCACCTGAGATCTCCAGGTATCAGTTTTCTCATCTATAAAATGAAGGAGTTGGATTAAATGATCTCTGAAGTCCCTCCTCACGTCTAAATTTCTCTGTCTTCGGTATTTGACCACATTTTATCTGTCTCCATTCCTGTTGCAGTTATCTCCTACTCCTTTTAGTTTCTTTTCTCCTTTTACCCTCCTTAGGTGGACTGTACCTTCAGGGGTATAGTGTGAGTGAACAGGTCCTTAGCTTCAAGCAATCTGTTATTGAACTTAACCCACCATCTGAAGAGTTGAAGACTTTTTACTTCTGTGCAGAGAATGAAACAGAAAATAAGCGGTAAGTTCTCTTCTCTTCTAGTCTGATAGGTACCTTCCCAGCAAAAAGCTCTGTTGGCTCCAAGTCTTCATATGGGCCTTTTCCCTCATATGCCAAACTACTTTCTTTCACTCTTTCAATGATTTCTTACCCAACTCCTCTGTGAAGTCTTTCCAAACAGAAGAACATGAGCTCTTCTCAAAGTGTTGCTATGAAGCATGAATGTCTGTACTCCCCTCACTTTCCCTTTCCTTTGGTTTACAAGAGCAGAGCAGACCTGGGAGCTTCTCTCACACCCTCAGCAGCATCATAATCTAATGGCTCATCCTTCTAGGAGAAGTCGAAGAGAGAATTCTGCTTGGGAGAGTTATAAGAACACACATTAAACCAAATTCAGTAGCCTCCAGCAGGGTCTTTTAACCTCCCACACTGGAATTGCAGGATCATAACATATATGTCTGTGAAATACAAAACCCTTTAAGGGCCATCCCTCTAAGCATCTTTTTATCTAATGCGAATCCATGCCCAGTGAAAACTGGAACAAACTAATTTATAAAAAGACAATGAGGCTTACAAAATACCACTGGCAGTTGTGGATAGTAAAATAGAACACAGCTGGGGGGTTTACAGCTCTGCTTGTATTGAAGGAGGGGAGAGGAAAGGAGAAAGAAGATGGCTCTCAGCCACTGTCCTGTACAGCATAATTATGCTGGGATATGCTCATTTTTGTACTTACATCAAGGTAGACCTACAACCATGGATATGCTGGAGCCAAGTCAAACAAGCTCCTACTCACAAGCAGATTCTGATGTTTTCAGGGTATTCATAACTCAGAAATTGGCAAATGCCCCAAATCAGGGTTTGATTTATTTTTTTTTTATTTTATAGGCCTAAGAAAGTGATAGAAAAAAATGTTAATAATATAGATTAAACTTTAAAATGTGTCACATGTACATTTTTTCCCTGGAGAGCTAGTTGTTAAACATTTACCAGCACACCCCAAGGGTTTGGGAAAGTCTACTAGCAATCAGCTCCTTCCTTCAAATGAGTTGATACAATCCCATCTGCCTGCCTTGGACAATTACACTGGCTGCCCTGGGAGAGCCTGATTGTTTTCCACCCTGTTGAACAGCCTCTGCCCTGCTTCCTAGTTTCTGTACATCCCTCCTCTGTTCCTCCAGCCTCACCAATGGTGCTCCAAATTTCCTGTGTTTTCAAAGTCCCATCCTCTCCAGAACCAAACATGGGACAGCCCAGTGTAATAAATGACTCCGCCTCTCAGGGATCAAGCTTGTGGGCATTCCTACAAATGACTCACCCTTCATCATTTGTAAAATCTGTGAACAGTGGACTCTATATATAATGTAAATATTAATTTATTGATTCATGGGACTACTAGTTCATTATCTCATATTTTTGCTGATACGTATATGCCTCACAAAGTATTGCCTATTGCTTATTTGCTTTTTATATGCTTGTTAAGTTCATGGACCTACTTCCCCTTTCCTGGTTCTCCTCCCTTCTTTCTGACCTCTGCTCAGTCTACTTTTGCTAGCTCCTCATCTATACCACACCCCCAATTGTGGGTATTCCCCAAGGCTCTATCCTCAGCCTTCTCTCTCATTGACCTCAGTAGCCCCTACAAGTTTAATTATTATCTCAGATCTGTATATATAGCACCAATCTTTCTCTGAGCTCCTGTCTTGCATCACAAATTGTCTACTGGACATTTCAAATCAGATGCCTAAAACTGAACTCATTAACTTTCCCTAAAACTCTTCCTCTCCTCCAAACTTCCCTATTTCTGCTGAAGGCACAGACATTTTTCCAATTTTGAACTTTAGTATTCTCATTGTTGTCCTTCATTCCTCATTTCTGCACCCCATATATCCAACCAAATCTTGCTGCCAAATTGCCAAATCTTACCATTTCTTCCTCTACATCTCTCATTTCTGATCTTTTATCTTAACTCACACAACCACCACCTTTACTGCGGCCCTTATCAACTCTGGTCTAGATTATTGCAATGGTCTTCTAAATGACCTCCCTTCCTCAAGGCTGTCCCCACTCCAGTCTATCCTCCATACATCTGCTGAAGTATTTTCCTTAAGTTCAGATCTGACCACGTCACTACTCTATTCAGTAAATTCCAGTGGCTCCCAGTTAACTCTAGATTAAAATACAAACTCTTCTAACAGCTTTTGAAGCCCTTCACAACTTGGACTCCGTATATCTTTTAAGCCTAATTAAACATTCCCCAGCTCCTGGCACAGAGCCCTATGTTGGCACGGAGGGTGTAAAGAGATGGGGCATAGTGACCCCTGATATCTCTCTCCATCTGAAATATAAAGGAAGCTGCAGGCACTGGGAACTGTGATCACACTTTGTGTAATCAGAGTAGGATGGATATGTCTCAGAAAGCTTTTTTCTACTAGTAAGCAGATAACTTGAGGACGGGGATAGTTATTTGTTTTGTATCCCTAAGGGCCAACAGAGTGTCTTGCTCCTGGCAGGCATGGAATAAATGCTTGTTGAGTTTAATTGAACTGAATCTGGCAAATTGCATCTGTAGACACTGTGCCATCCCTAATACCTTGGCAGTAGATACCCCTAATACTTTTATAAAACCTTTGAGGTGTGAACCGACTACATGTTCCTATCCAATTACACAATGCTCTCTTTCCCTCATGCATAGACCCAGTTTGGAGTCAGAGCAGCATACAGCAAGCCTCTATTAGTGCTCCTCCCTCTCCACACCATATGGTCATGCACTCACCTTTTTCAAACTGTTAATATGCATAATCACAACATCAAGATTTAGCACTCTAGCTTTCTCACGACTGGGATGTACAAGCATTCTTTGTTCCTGTTTGTGTCCTTTTCTCATCTTCCTAACGTGTGTTCATATATAATAGTATATGATATATATACATATATATATGCATATGTGTATTTATGTGTCATTTTTGCATATGTGTTTTTAGGCATGCCTAGCTTTATGAAACATGACTCTATCATACACATATGTCCTTATTCACAGTTGCTTTGACTTGTCATTTAATTGCATGGTATATTCCAGGCTCTCCACTTTGTTTCTTTTCTACATAAGTAGGTTAGCTATTGTATAAAGAATTATTTATTATAAAGGCCTGTCTCAATGCAGATGTAGGAAGTTTCAGCTTACCATGGCTCAGTACAAGGAAACACGGAGCACAGAAAACAGTAAAGAAAACCAGATTTACTGAGGGGACCTACTTACAATATGAAGGGCAGTCAGGGAGGATGGTGGAAACAAGTCAGGACCATTGAGACTTAGGTGGGATTGAGTGCACCCCACTGGGGCATGAGGGAATGAGGCACCCCCCCCCACCAAGTAGTAAAATAAGATGAGTTTTTATCTCGGTCTAGCAAGACCAGGAATTATGGGAAGGGAGTAAGGAGCCTGGACCTTGGGAACTGGTACTGATTAATGCTTATGAGGGGAGGGAATGCTCCTGGAAAACTGGCAAAAGTTAATGATGGTCCTACTGTGACATAGTGACTCAGGTTTGTGAGCTTCCCTGTTGTTTCTTTGTAGACAAGTATGGGGAGGCTACTGGAATTAGTACAAGTTGTGTTGAACAAAGGACCTCTGCTTTACGGCTTCTTTAAAGATACAGCTCAAGTACCACTTTTCTTTCTACATAAAACCTTTCCTGACCCCCTCAACTCTAGTTCTCTCCTTCCCAAATTACCTTGACTTTAACTGCTTTGTATTTATTCTCTTTAAATTTATCCTGTATATGGACATGTGCAGAATATATATCTGCTTATATAGAGTCCATATCTGTACTTGTTATCTCCCCTGTTGAAATGTCCTTGAGGGTAGAGATTTTCTTCTTTGTGTTTGCATGCCCTGAGCTAAGCTAAGACCGGGGTGTGGAACCTGAGGCCTAAAATTCTTTAGGGAATTTGTTCTGTGAAGTTTGGATTCAGTCAAAGGGCTGCACTAGAGGCCCACATGTGGCCTCGAGGCCACAGGTTCCCCACCCCTGGCCTAGACCCTACTAGGCTGTGTTAAAATTGTATCTTGGGGCAGCTAGGTGGCACAGTGGATACAGCACTGGCCCTGAAGTCAGGAGGACCTGAGTTCAAATGTGGCCTCAGACAAAACACTTGACGCTTACTAGCTGTGTGACCCTGCGCAAGTCACTTAACCCTAATTGCCTAAAAAAAAAAAAATTTACTCAACACCCCCCTGGGGTTAGGTTAGTATTTAGGGGCAGCTAGGTGGTGCAGTGGATAGAGCACAGGCCCTGCATTCAGGAGGACCTGAGTTCAAATGCAGCCTCAGACACATAATACTAGCTGTGTGACCCTGGACAAGTCACTTAACCCCATTGCCTAGCTAAAAAACAAACAAACAAACAAACAAAAATAAAATAAAATAAAACTGTATCTTGTTCCAATCTCCACTCCCCTTCTAGTCAGTACAGTAGCCAATATAAAGGGGCAATAGCAGGAAATAAGATTGTAAAAGGGAACCTGGAAGTCACATACCAACTGTAGCAAAGATCAAAGGAGCATTTACAAACTGTATCATATATTAACCAAAATTCACATCCTGACAATATGTGCTGAATCGGGAGAAGTCATCGAGGTGTTGCTGTCAGGGTTCTGGTTCTATGATATGTAAATTCCAGACAAATTCCAGACCTCCACAGTTACAGAACAGCAGAACATCAAAAAGGTACTGATATCTTGGAGATGATGTGGCTGTGTTAACTTTAAAGTTTTACCAATAACTTTGAGGTGGTTTAGCTATGTTGATGAACTAATCTCAAGGTGGCATGGATAAGAATTATTCTGCTCCCCCATAAAAATCCTACAAAATGAGACCTCAAACTCCTCTACCCTCCTCCAGCACTCTTCTAGCTCCTTCAGGTCTGTGCTGCTAAGTGCCCCCAACTCTAATCCTTGGTTTTGTGAGTGATTATCTATGCCTCTTCCCTCCCCATCCCTTTCCCCATGTTGTCTGCCTTCCTTCAGCATCCCATTGCTTGTCCCCTCACCATCTGCCTTTGTAACCCTTTTGCTGCCTGTCTCTGTTCCCTATGTGTGCAATTAGAGTGACTGCTGCCCCATTTCCCTGCTGCCAGTCATGATCTTTCCTGGGTGAGCACCAAAACAACCAAGCATACCTGATTCCATTTCATAATTTCATAAATTATCAATTCATAGGCACTTAATAAGGGCTTGTTAATTGATTGATTAATTTGTGCTCCTAAAGAAGAACACCTTTCTCTCTGTGTTTCTGTCTCTGTCTCTCTCTGTCTCTGTCTTTGTCTACCTCTCTGTCTCTGTCTCTGTCTCTGTCTCTCTCTCTCTCTCTTCCGAAGCTCCAGCTCTAAGATCAATTGGAATACTCTTGTTCCTTCATTCTCATCAGTCTCTATTTTCTTCTTCACTGGAGTTGTTTCTACTTGTTTCTTCAGAATTTCATTCTTGATTGCTTACCAACATTCCTGGACTAGTTTTCCCTACAGGATTTTAGGCCATCATTAGGTAAAGGATCTTATCTAACCTTTGTCCAAATCTAATTTAATTCTTCTCTCCCCAAATTTAGTGCACCTGTCAGAGTATGTATAATTTTTCTTGCCTTCCTTATCATAAATTCTTAGACAGTATGGTCCCCTCCCACCAAGTTCCCATTCTTTCCATTTCAAAACTAATTCCTCTTTCTCATCCAGAACCAAGTCCAAAATAATAGTTCCTCTTGCTGCTTCCCTCACTTTTTGAGGGATAAACCTATTAAGCCAAGTCAAGAAGTTATTAGTTGCTCTGCTTTCTGGAGGGCTGGAACTCCAACTGATATTCCCTTTTCTCATTTATTAAAACCTGTTCCCAGCTCTCTGCCACATTATAAATGATCTAATTAACCAGTTCACACAATGGTGTTAATAGCTCACAAGACTAAATCTGTCCTCAGATTCAAATCAACAACTATCTTTAAAGCACTTATTATGTGTAAAGACCCTTACACATTTTGGCAGGAGATAATGGGTTAACCCAAAGGAAAAGTGTTCTAGTTATAGAATTTCAGGCACCAGTGACAAGTGATAAGGTGGGAAAGGGAGGTATATGGGGAGAGATGATGTAGGAGTGAAGATGCCTTGTCTTCCTTCCATTCCTCTAATCATACCACACAGAGAACTGTCTACTCTGTCTATGTATAAGACAGACCTAGGGGAGGACATTAATTAAATTAGTATTGTAAAAATTCTTGCCAAATGAGTTGACATCATCTCCTTATCACACCCTTGCTCATCAAATCAAGTGACAGATTACAATGTTCCCTGTACAACATCAGAGTGAATGTCACTGATATAATAATGACAGAGCTATTCAGTCACTCTAATGAGAAAGTCAGAGCCTTTTCATATAAGCTTTCCAGTCTCTCTGGATGGGCAAAGAGAATAATAAAGTGGAATCTGTCAGCTAACTTCCATCACTGGATTTTACCAATAAGAATCAATTTCATTACCTACCACAGAGTAGGCACTTAATAAATGTTTTTGTGTGATTGATTGATTTGATAAATTCTCAATATGGTAGAGGATAGGATAAGAGACCATATATTTCCAGGTTCTGTTACCTAAAAAGTTTCTCAGTACAGGGACAATTTACTTTTACAGAATCTAGAAAGAAAATTCTGAAAAATTTGCCTGATTATGATATCTCCTGTGATTCAGTGATGAGCATGGAAAAACTAGGGCTAAGTAAAGAATTTTCCTTGTGACATGGAAGGAAGTGAAGTTACCTGGATTTTCTGAATGGAGAAGAGGTAGGAAAAACGGCCAGCAAACTGTCCCAAGAATTTTTGCATTATGGAAACTGACCCAGCCCAAAAAAGGTAGGGATGGTTCATTCCCTATTAACACTCATGTTACCATAACAGGAAAGACAAGTTCCAAAGCCCCACAAGGAAGAAACTGTGGCCATCTGAGCCAGGAGAGTGCCCCAGCATTTGTTTCCATTTCTTTCCTTCGTTCAGACTGTATTTATTCAGGAGAGACAATATAAGCATTGCTGATATTAGTGATTATACCACCCCAGTGTGCTACCATGAATACAGAGTAATTACAGTGGGATGGAGCAAGAAGAAGAGTCAGATGGGACATTCTTGGGAAGAAAGTATGTGGTTATAGCACTGCAGCATCTCTGAGGACATGTATGAGTTTTTATATGTTTTTTTGTTTGGTTGGTTGGGAGAGGTATTTTTTTTTGTGCTCTGTTGAAATTCAAAGGGTTTATACTGTCAGTATCAACTCTGTGTGCCATATGTATCTGTGGATGTGTTTGATAAATTCTCTCAAGGTTTAGAGATAGCTCCGACTTTTGCTTTTTGCCTGTGATGACTATGTGTATTCAAGTGCCCTCCAAGATCATTCCTGTTCTCAGAGGTTTACTAATGGTTAGTACATGACACCTAAATTAAACAACCTAGTGAACTAATCCTAAAAATCAATTTTGATTCATTTTTCTTCCCTTCTGCATATGTAACTCTATTCAGTGACTAGTATAATTCCTTTTTGTAGTTGGATTACAGCGTTGAAAGCCTCCATTCGAAAATGGCTCCCTTTGCACCAAGCCATTGAAGACTTCATGAACCGGCCTTTGGAGGAAACCAGAATGTGAAGGAAATCATAGTTCCCAAGGTAGCATAATCCACATGCTAATCATCAGCTAAAGCAGAAGCAAGAAAAATATAGCATTAATATGGTTTTATTACTGTAGGTAATCAAAATATGAAACCAAAATTTTTAATTAACATCCAGAATAAAATATTGTAATCCTTCCTTTCAACTCTTTCCTTGTCTTAAGTGATATTAAAATAAAAGTGAACTTTTTGCTTTATTACTTTCTTTTGGAGTTTGTGAAACTCTGCCTTTTTCTCTACATATGATATGCAAAAGGGACAAGAGAACTCAACATGTCAACAGTTGACTACAATCTCATGATGTAGGAAATTGATTTAATTCAGAATACCATGAATGAATGAAATAAAATTACTCTGACCAAGAGTAACTGGAAAGATCAGTCCATAATTAACTAGATTATAGTGTTTCCTTGTACCCAGGCAGTATAATTCACATTTACATGCTGTTTTTTTTCTGTTTATACAATGCTTTTCCAAAATTTATATTTACACACGTGAAAGCTAAGTAGTAAAAGTAAACTGAGATTTAGAGAGGTTAAGTGATTTGCGTATGGCACACCACTAGTAAATAGTATAACTAAATATCCAACTCGTCTACTTGGGGCACTTTGGTAGCACATTGTGCTGGATCTGGACTCAGGAAGACCTGAGTTAAAATCTGGCCTCAGACATAAACTGCAAGTCATTCAATCTCTATTTACCTCAGTTTCCTAATCTGCAAAATGGGGATAATAATAGCACCTACCTCTGAGGGTTGTTTTGAGGACCAAATGAAATAAAATTTGTAAAGTGCCTAGCACAGTGCCTGACCCATAATAGGTGCTATACAAATGCTAGCTATTATTATTATGGTGCTGTTGCCATTATGCATGCATGCTCCCTAGCCACTCCACCATGCAGGATGAGTCTTGATGTCCACTCTGTCCCCACTCAAAAAATAAAAAAAAGTTAATAAATCGGGGGGGGTTCATAAAGGGGAGTTGAGGGGGAACTACTCTGATTAAGGATATAAAGTTAGGCCTTCCCATAAAAGTTCTCTCAATTCAATTCAACAAGCATTTTTTTAATCACCTACTAAGTTGAAGGGACTTGGCTAGAGAGCTGTGAATACAAAAGTTCAGGAAATAATCAGCAATTAGTTTAGTTATATAGTTTTTTTTTAAAGTTTTCTTTAAAAATAAGAGAAGCTATATTTACAATTACTTTTTTGATGATCATTGCTTTCTCTTTTATATATTTGACTACTTTTACTTGTAAATGGAAATTCCTCCTGAAAATGAGTTTATATACCAACACCTTTCTTCAACATTAAAAAACTGCTATTTTATTCACTTGTGCAATATTCTGCCTAACATTACATATTAAAAAAAAAAAAGTAGCACGACACTGATTTGTCTCAGTACCTTCATTTCTATCTGTACTCCACAAAATGATGAGATACATAAAAATAAAAACACTTTCATTGGTTTTGCGAAATGTAGAAATATAGAGTTAATTGTCCTTGGAATTGATGTGTTTTCTTTCTTAGCTAAAGAACATGCGACAAAGTTGGGCAGTAGATGGTAAGAGAGAAAAGTTTCAGACTTCCATAAGCCAGCCTGAAGGAAAAAAAAATACGAGATCGAGAGGGTAGGTGACTTGCCATGGGTCACAAAGCTAATAAGTTTCTAAGACGGGAATTGAACCCCCAATCTTCCAGACTCAGAATCCAGCAGTCTGTTCTTTGTACCATGTTGACCTAATAGTCAAATGGTCAAAGTAGATGAACAGGGAGTTTTCAAGAGAAGAAATTCAATCTATCAACAGCTTTATGAAAAAAAAAAAACTCCAAATCACTAATAATAAGAGAAATGCACATTAAAACAACTCTGTGATCAGATTGACAATAATATGAAAACAATATCATGACAATATGATATTGGAGAGACCAATAGGCTCACTAATGCTCTGTTGGTGGAGCTGTGGAGTAGTATAACCATTCTCAAAAGCAATTTGGAACTATCTCCAAGAAGTTACTAAATTGTGCATACCCTTTGACCCAGAAATACCACTAGTAGGGTTACTCCCCAAAAAAAAGATCAAAGAAAAAGTGGAAGGAGATATAGATATAGATATAGGTATGGATATAGATATATATTTAAAGTGACACTTTAGCACGGTTCAGGAAACAAAGTGAATGTCCATCAATTGGGGAATGGTTAAACAAATTATGGTATATAAATGTAATGTAATATTTTTATGTCATAAAAATGATAAAAGTAAAAAAAATCTGGGAAGATTTGTATGGACTGGTGTAGAATGAAGTGAGCAAGACCAGGGGAAAATTTATACAATTACTACAATATTGCAAAGGAAAACAATTCTGAAATACTTAAGACCTCTGATCAATGCAATGACCGTTGAAGACTCCAAAAGACTGATGATTAAGTAGGTCTCCCACCTCTTGGTAGAGAAGTACAAAATGCAGTATACACTCTCAAACAAGGCCAGTTCATGGAATTGTTTTTCATGAGTATATTTATTTGTTTCAAGAGAGGGTTTCATTTGTGTCAGGGAGAGGAAGAGAGGACAAGAGGTATGGGGAAATAATGATACTGCTACTAAAAAAAGAAAAGAAAGGAGTTTAAAATAACCATTAAAAAGATAAACAAAAGAAGAAGAGAAGGATGTTAATAAGGAGGGTGTTAGACAAACAGGGCAGTGTTGAACTAACCATGGAAAATTTGAAATATACCAAAACAAACAAAACAGAAAATCAGGGAACACATTTTTTTCCTGGCATTCTATTAGTTTGTTTGTTTCTAAGGTAGAGTCTCCAAGCTTCCTTAGCTACTTTTCAAACTATTCCATTCTATTTTTAAAGTACTGCTTGAGGAAAAAAATAAAATATTAGTTAAGATTAAAAACTTGGGCCAGAAGGAAGATTTTGAACTACTTACTTACCTGACCGAGGAAAGGAAGAGTCAAGGGGAGGGAGTGGGAGAGGAGGGACAGAGAGAGGTTGGGTGGTAGGGGTATTCAAACAAATTTCCCTAAGGATAAGCAGGAACTCTAAGTACTGGCTGCATGGACTTCTGGGAATTATAATCCAAGCAGACAGTCTCACTCACTTGGGGGAGAAGGATGAGAGCTTGGGAAGGAAAATCTCAACAAAGAGAGTTAACACTAGGATAACAGACTCCAGGAAGAAAAAGTAATTGTAGCATGGTGTAAGCAGCATTCTGGAAATTGTAGTGACAAAGATGCTCCAACAGACACTTTGAAGAAAGACTAAAACTCTGGCATTGAGGTAGTTTGACCTCTTTTTCCATCTCACTGTCTCTCTTCAAATCCCAGTAATTTGGAAGCCATAAGGAAAAAAAGTAGAGTTTTTCCATTCATGTTGCTGAGAACCCAAATGATGGTGCCATACTTTCCTGTCATTTGCATGACTCCGACTCTCTCACTCTCCCAAAATAACAATGAGTTTGTATCTCCAAGCTTTGTTTCTTAAGTTTATTTTTATTTAAAAAGCAAACTGGTTTCTCTAACATAATATAGTTGTTCATTGTATTACTGGTTTGTGTTCTATGTGACACAGTGGTTGGACTTGGAGTAAGGAAGACCTGAGTTCAAATCTCATCTCTGTGGCCCTGGGCAAATCACTTAACATCCCTCAGCCTCAGTTTCTTTATCTGTAAAACTAGGGTGATAATAATAGCCCCCATATTACAGGGTTGTTGTAAGGATCGAATGAAAATCACTTTTCAAACTTTAAAACATTATCTAAAGTCTAGTGTGTGTGTGTGTGTGTGTGTGTGTGTGTGTGTGTGTGTGTGTGTATGTGTTTGGTATAAATGCAGCCTACATGGAGAGATACACACACACACACACACACAGAGTCAAAGAGTCAGTGAGAAAAGTATATTTGTCTAATCACTGGGACCTTCCTAACTCCCTATATGTGGATATGTTGATATAAACTGAGCAAAAAAGAATTATCATTTCATATATTTGCAGCTTTCCCAAAGCAAGAAACAAGTAAACTCGGATTCTCCTAGGAACAGACTTAGTCCTCATGGTGAGAGATTTGAAATTGAGGCATTGGCTTCTAGCACTTCATATGTTCCCTATCCTTCCTGAGTATGTTTGAAAGGAAAACCATTCCCCCAGAGGTAAGAGCAAGTAGCTTTGACTAGAGAGAACATCGTGCCTGAAAGGGGGAACTGGGAAAGAGTGGCACACCTACATGAAGGTGAAGACCGAGTAACTATATCTCCTCGGTAGAGCAGTAACTACCTCTGCTACAGTAGATGTATATACAGCCAGTAACAAGTTTAAGATACCTTACAATATTCCCTAGTTTAGCATTTAAAATTCTTCTCAATCTGATTCTAGGTTAACTTTCCAGATTTATTTCATATATAACAAACTCTCCTTTCCAATCAAACTGGCATACTTGATATCTGCCAAACTTGGTATTACAAAACCCGCCTCCATGCTTTTGCACAAGCTGTCTCCCTTGCCCAGAATGTACTCTCTACTAAACTCTGCCCCTTGGAATCCTTAGCTTTTATTAAGGGTCAATTCAGTTGCCACTTTCTACTCACAGCCTTTCCTGCTTCTACTAGCTATTAGTGCTCTGTCCCTCCTAAATTTTCTTGTACTTACTTAACTGTTTACATGTTGTAATTTTGCAATACAATAGAAGATCCTTAAGGACAGGGATTATTTTACATTTTTTTTGTCTGTGTACCTTTAGGGCCTAGAAAAGAACCTAGCACATAATACACTTTAAAAAAACTTTTATTAAGTTTATCCCTCTCTCTCTCTTTTACCCACACCCTTTCCCTCCCACTAGTGTTTTACTTCTGATCACCACCTTCCCCAATATGTCTTACCTTTTATCCCCCCACCTCCCCTTCTATTATTCCTGTGTCTTTTCACTACCTTATAGGGTAAGACAGATTTCTACATCCAACCGAGTTGTATGTTACTCCCTCTTTGAGCCAATTTTGATGAGTAAGGTTTAAGTTTTGCCCACCGCCCCCATCCCCCAACATCTTCTCCATTATAATAGCTCTTTCATGCCTCTTTTATGTAGGATAATTTACCCCATTCAATCTCCCCCCTCTTTGTTCTTCCAGTGCAATTTTCTTTCTCACCCTTTTGTTTTGTTTTTTTGGGGTATCATCTCAACAAAGTCATTTTATATCCACACCCTCTGCCTACATATACTCCTTTTAATTGCTCTTATAGTAATAAAATTAAGAATTACAAATACTAACTTGCTATGTAGAAATATAAAGTTTAACCTTATTGAATTTCTTATATTTTCTCTTTCTTGTTTCTTTTTTACTTTTTTATGTTACTTTTGAATCTTGTATTCAGAGGTCATTTTTTTTTTGTTCAACTCTGGTGTTTTAATTAGAAAAGCTAGAAAGTCCTCTATTTCATTAAATATTCATTTTTTCCCTGAAAGATTATATTGAACTTTGCTGGGTAGGTGATTCTTGGTTGTAATCCTAACTCCTCTTCCTACCGTATATCACATTCCAAGCCCTCTGATTCTTTAATGTGGAAGCTGCCAAATCCTGCGTAATCCTGACTGTAGCTCCACAATATTTGAATTGTTTCTTTTTGACTGCTTGCAATACTTTCTCCTTGATCTGTGAGCTCTGGAATTTGACTATGATCTTTCTGGGAGTTTTCATTTTGGGATCTCTGTGGTGATTGGTGGATTCTTTCAATTTCTATTTTGCCTTCTGGTTCTAGCATATCAGGGCAGTTTTCTTCGATAATTTATGGAAAGATATTGTTCTTCTCACTCCACCATCTTGACATCAGAAGTCTCACATAATACATTTTTAATAAATGATGTTTGTTTTGCTTGACTCTGGCTTTTGTTTCTTTTTCTTCATGGCGGGAGGGAGAGAAAATAAATGCTAATTGATGGGGAGAGATAAAGAAAAGCTACAATAATACAATTTCAGATCTTTGGGATTTTTCCCAGAAAGCTTATTGGAGGTATAATAGAAACATTGATGGGTTTGGAATTAGGAAACATGTTTGTATCCTAGTTATGCCATCTATTAGTTATAAAACCTTACATAAATCACTCAACCTGTTTAGGTCTCAGTTTCCTCATCAGCAAAATGAAGTACTAAATGTTTTCCAAAGGTTCTTTCCACTTCAACTCTAGATTGAATTTCATTCTGGTGTGTGGGTCACCACTGGAAATATGCTGATGCCTACTTACACCCAACATGTTGGAAGGACAGCAGAATTCATTATTAAATAGTTGGAATATGATAAAAACATGATTATCTGTGATTAAAACTTAGAATTAAAAACAATAAGATCCTTGTGCTAGCATATGTTCAGATGACACTTGGTACTCAGCTTGACCTTTCACAAAACTCTACCACTGTGTTAAATCAACTGCAAAAATTGTAAGGTATTACACTGTAAATATGATTTTGAAATGGGAGCCTTGTTGAACCACACTGGATCCTTTATTTCACTCAAAACCCACTTGCAGAGTTTCCAACTAATTATTCAAACTTGTCCTTTTTGCCCCTTCACTTTTCCAATTTGTCACTATAAGTAAAATACTTTATGCTGTGAATAAAGACAACTGTAGTCAATATGAATATAATTTTATCTTTGTTAAAAATATTCATGTCACTTTCTGGGCTGCAAAATAAATACGCATTTTGTTCTTGGAAGATGTTTTGTTTTTTTCACTATACAGAGCCATGCCATGACTTGACAGAGGAGTATTTTCTTTGAATTCATAGATTCTCATGTGATTCTGGAATGTTGACTATATGTGAAATTTTATGTAATTAGATAAGATAGATATAGCCTGATTTAATTAAACATTTCTATGTTTAAGTGAATGTATTTAAAATAGGCACCTGTTTTTACCAAAAGAAAATATACATAGTGGTTTTCAGATTGGTTTGAAATTTTACTTGTGGTTCCACCTTCCTAATTTTATTTTTTTCCTTTTTTTAAATTAATTTATTATGATTTATCAACAATCATTTCCATAAGGTTTTGAGTTTAAAATTTTTCTCCCCCTCCCCCCCCACCTCCCTCCCCAAGACGGCATGCAATCTGATATAGGCTATACATATACATTCCTATTAAACATATTTTCACATTAATGATGTTGTAAGTCAGAATTGGAACCAATAGGAGGAATTACCAGAAAGAGGAAACAAAACACAACAGAAGGAAAAAAATTGCAACTAGCATGCTTCAATCTGCATTCAAACTTCATAGTTCTTTCTCTGGATATGAATAGCATTTTCCATCATGAGGCCTGTGGAGATGTCTTAGATCCTTGTATTGCTGAGAAGGGTTAAGTCTATCAATATCAGTCATCTCACAACATGGTTGTTACTGTGTACAATGTTCTCCTTGTTCTGCTCACTTCATTCAACATCAGACCATACAAATCTTTCCAGGTTTTTCTGAAGTCAGCCTGTTCATCATTTCTTATAGCACAATAGTATTCCATTACATTCATATATCACAACTTGTTCAGCCATTCCCTAATTGGTGGGCATCCTCTCAATTTCCAATTCTTTGCCACCACAAAAAGAGCTGCTATAAATATTTTTGTACATGTGGGTTCTTTTTCCATTTGTATGATTTCTTTGGGATACAGATCCTAGAAGTGCTATTGCTGGGTCATAGGGTATACATATTTTTATAGCCCTTTGGGCACAGTTCCAAATTGCTCTCCAAAATGATTGGATCATTTCACAACTCCACCAACAATGTATTAATGTTCCAATTTTCCCACATCTTCTCCAACATTTATCATTTTCCTGTTTTGTCATGTTGGCCAATCTGATAGGTGTGATGTGGTACCTCAGAGTTGTTTTGATTTGCATTTCTTTAATCAATAGTGATTTAGAGCATTTTTTCATATGACTATGGATGGCTTTAATTTCTTCATCTGAACACTGCCTGTTCATATCCTTTGACCATTTATCAATTGGGGAATGACTTGTATTCTTATAAATTTGACTTAATTCTCCATATACTTTAGAAATGAGGCCCTTATGAGAGACACTGGTTGTAAAAATTCCCAATTTTCTACTTTCCTTATAATCTTGGCTGCATTGGCTTTGTTTGTGCAAAAACTTTTCAATTTAATATATTCAAAGTTATTCACTTTGCATCTTGTAATGTTCTCTATCTCTCGTTTGGTCATGAATTTTTCTGTTCTCCATAAATCTGATAGGTAAACTATTCCTTGCTCTCCCAATTTGCATACAGTGTCAACCTTTATACCTAAATCATGAACCCATTTTGACTTTATTTTGGTATATGGTATGAGATTTTGGTCTATGCCTAGTTTCTCGCATACTCTTTTCCAGTTTTCCCGGCAGTTTTTGTCAAAGAGTGAGTTCTTATCCCAGAAACTGGGTATCAAATAATAGATTACTATAGTCATTGACTACTGTGTCTTGCATATTTAACCTATTCCACTGATCCACCACTCTATTTCTTAGCCAGTACCAAGCAGTTTTGATGATTGCTGCTTTATAATACAATTTAAGATCTGGAATGGCTAGCCCACCTTCCCCTGCATTTCTTTTCATTAGTTCCCTTGATATTCTGGACCTTTTGTTATTGCAAATGAATCTTGTTATTATTTTTTCTAACTCTATAAAATAATTTTTGGTAGTTTGATTAGTATGGCACTGAATAAGTAAGTCAGTTTAGGTAGAATTGTCCTTTTTATTATATTATCTAGGCCTACCCATGAGCAACTGATGTTTTTCCAATTATTTAGATCTGACTTTATTTGTGTGAAAAGTGTTTTGTAACTGTGTTCATATAGTTCCTGGGTTTTTTCAGTAGGTAGACACCTAAATATTTTATAATGTCTACAGTAATTTTAAATGGAATTTCTCTTTCTATCTCTTGCTGTTGGGCTTTGTTGGTAATATATAGAAATGCCAATGATTTATGTGGGTTTATTTTAAGCCTGCAACTTTGCTAAAGTTGTTTATTATTTCAAGTAGCTTTTTACTCGATTCTCTAGGATTCTCTAAATATATCATCATATCATCTGCAAACAGTAATAGCTTTGTTTTTTCTTCGCCTATTCTAATGCCTTCAATTTCTTTTTCTTCTCTTATTGCTAAAACTAACGTTTCCAGTACGATATTGAACAACAGTGATGATAAATGACATCCTTGTTTCACCTCTGATCTTATTAGAAATGCTTCTAGCTTGACCCCATTACATATGATGCTTGCTGAAGGTTTTAGGTAGATGCTATTTATTATTTTAAGGCATCTTCCTAATTTTCTAACAGAATTTTTTTTGAATTTTTTTATCTTTTTTTTTGGCGGGGGGGGGAACTAAAGCTCCATGTCTGATCCAGGATGGAATTACAATGGCCACTTATTATAGCCGGTCCCATTACTGACTGGCATAGAAACTTTGACCTGCTCTGTTTTCAATCTGTGCTAGTTCACCCCTTTTGAGGCAGCCTAGTGACTCCCTGCTTCTAAGAGCACAGCATATTGCTGCCAAATAGCAGCCACACATGATCAGCATAGCTCAGAACTCAAGAGCTCAAAAGATCCACCTCAGCCTCCCCAGTGACAGAGATAATAAGCACATGCCTCCATGCCCACTTCATCATTACTTAGTGTAAGAAGGGTTTTTCATCTTTTTCAGGAATTTTTAATTTCCTGCCAAATTTTGCCGTGTGAGATTTTAATTGAAAACCCTGGGAAGTCCCCAGTGGTAGCAGTGGTCGTCTGTTGCTTCCGTGATGACGTGTCCTATTACGGTTATATGAAGAGAATAACCAACTACCAATACCATTCATACTTAAGGAGTGTTCATAAGTCAGATTTTTTAATCTTAGTGTCTTCTCACATAGAAGTTTTTTGTATTGTGCCTGTAATAATCATTTGCATACATGCCCTCTCCCTTATAAAAGTGTAAGCTCCTTAAGAGTAGAAATAGAATCTTGTTTATCTCTATAAGAACTTTCGGCACCTCTCAGTGCTTCATGTATAGCAATCACTTGATAAATGACTGCTGA
The DNA here is from genome assembly GCF_900497805.2 of Vombatus ursinus. NCBI lineage: Eukaryota > Metazoa > Chordata > Mammalia > Diprotodontia > Vombatidae > Vombatus > Vombatus ursinus. The sequence goes on along the minus strand of NW_020954570.1, from coordinate 1,551,458 downwards.
ATGAATGAATGCATTTTGGTTCCAAATACAGTAGTACTTTAGAGACCAAGGATTGATATGAGACTAAGTACTATTAAGCACCTGCTAGAAAGACAAGCAGGTACTATTATAATCATAATTTTGGTTATATTCTTTCAGTGTAAGTCAGGGTAGGGGGAATGGAAATGGCCATACTAAATTACATCATTGTCCATCAAGGCCTGTTAGGAGCACAACTAAAAGATTCAGAATAATAATTGACACAGATAGTTCTTTAAATTTGCAAAGTATTTTGCATTCATTATTTTGTTTGATCCTCACAACCCTGTGAGGTACAGTAGGTGCTAGAGGTATCAGTGTCCCCATTTTATAGATGAGAAAATAGGGGTTTATAGAGTTTATGTGATTTGACCCTGATTATACAACTAATGAGTCTCTGGTGCAGAATTTAAATCCAGGTCTTTCTTGATTCTGGATCTACTAGGTGTTTTGTTTTTTTTTTAATTTTTCCATTATGCCACCCTGGCCCTCAGAATCAAGTTAAAATGAATGGATATCATAACAAAAATGTACACATAAATAAGATCTTTAATGCCACAGATAGCAATGGTGCTGTTACATTTAATATCTGAATGAAAAATACAAATTCTACCAAATACATATTACAGCCACAGAATCTGTACCTGAATTCTAGAAGCTCTGCTCAGTGTAACCAGATTGGCAATTGAATTCAAGTATCTAACTTTGCTCTTCTCTTTGATAACCAGCCAGTCACTAATGTATCAGTTCTTGAATTTGAAGTATGTTCAGATTTGGATTTTCTCATTATTATTTACAACTATATTTTTCTTTATATACTATAATAATAAATGTACTAAATATTTGCTCTGATGATATATAGGGTTAAGCCACTAGAGCTTAAGTTGATACCCTGTGCCACCACTACCACCATTGTTCTGTAGCTAAAAAATACACTAAGACTTTGGCATACCCTGTATAAATATGGAATGAAAGATATTATCCAGTATATGAATGATCAAAAAGAGAGGTAGGCCAGTCATGAGTGGTATACTTGAATTCATATAATGTAAAAGGACCTGAAGGAAAACCAGAATTTTGAAGTGAAGTCTTAGTTGATCTGGAAGACAAATGCTTGAATTTCTAATGTAGCTCCTCGGTCACCTAAGTCATAAAAAGCCCTATCCTTTTTGTTAAAGGTTACATGGTCTACAAGTGTCTCATCTTGTTCCAATTCCAAGTCTGTAGTTTGTAGCACCAAACCAGCCTGAGTCAGACATGGCCTAGAGCACCCTGAATCCAAATTGATGTCAGTAATAAAGATTTAGAGGTCAGAATTTGAATTACTGTGCCATGTGCCAGTGGTGGAGAATAGTACAGAATATTTCTGATGGCTAGATAAACTGTTATGTAGAACAGAGGTTAGTGAGAACCGCAGTACAAATTAGGAGCTTCAACAAGGCAACATCTAAATCAGGTCCAGTGTTTGACTTATAGCACAGCTACACCAGTTACTCTGAAACCGTCCCTTTACAGTAATGAAACTGATGTCCTTGGCTGAGAGCTATGGAAAGCTAAAGAGGAAAACGACTAATCCTCATAACTAGGAGCTACAGTGAGCACCAGAAAAATGGTGACATTTCACTTGCTGGCATCTGGAGAACAGCAGTGCATACCACAGGTGCTGTGGATGCCTGGGGAATGTCAGCTGGAAGACCTACACATAACATAAATTAATATAAATGACTAAGACTATACAACTCTTGAGGGAAGAGTTGCTTATTACTTATTTTGATATCTTCTATAAGATTTCATTTGTTTTTCTATTTTGAACTTTGTGAATCACATGCTTGCCAGGAAGGTAGGTAATGATACACTGGGTGGTGTCATATATTGAATTTCTGAGATTTTCTAGAAGGGGCAAGAACACAGAGAAGTGAGAATTCCTACAGATTGTTAAACCAAGTTCTTTATACTGTATCAAGGCTTTTGAAACAAAGATGACATTGACCAAGCATCCTTCTGTGCGAAGGACTAGGCCAGTTTCTGGAAATACCATACACACAACAAAAATTATGTGGTCCCAACCCTAAAAAAATGAATAATCTATTCTATGGGGTATGACATGAATACAAATAAGTATAATACAAAGTAGCCTGTGATATGGACAAAGGAGAAATACAGACAACAGGTTTCAACAACTAGAGGACGCAGTCTTCATTGAAGTGGCGATATCTAAGCTGAACCTTAAAGAAAGGGAAAGATTTTGCTCTACTCTGTGGCATCAGACTGCACCCTTAAGACACCACCAACCACATTAAAAATGGGTGCTGTTGGTAATAATAGGAGGGAGGAATTCAGTTGTCAAATTACAGCTAATTTAGCAAAAAATCAAACCTTACCATCTAGAAAAATAAACTGTAAGAACTTGTACTCCTGAAGGTAAGTCAGTTATGTCATTTTATACAAAAAGAAAAATACAATAAAAATCATGATTTTACACCAAACAAAAATAGAAACACAAAGAAGTTAAATGACTTGTGAGGAGCCTAAAAGAAAATTCTAATGAAACAAGGAACAGAACATCAAGTACTAAGATGGGCAAACCAGTGAAATATTATGATTAAAGCATAACTATACCTAAGAATCGAGATGAGGACTCAAAATGAGGCAATTCCAATGAGGAGGGAAAAATGGAGCTATTTGAAGAGACTTATCTGGATGCACAAGAAAATGATCAAATGATTAAGATTCAACAGATTTAGATTTCTATGAACAGAAAGTGGAAGCAAGGGCAGGTAACAGGATGGATATGATTATGGCACAGTCCTGTGAAACTGGTGGTGGCAATGCTAATGCTCAGATTGAGTTGAAGCTGGAGAAGGAAGTTAAGGATTAAAAGGGGTTTTTTTTAAGCTACATTGTATAAAAGAAGTTCAAAGAAGAAAAAGGACTGACTCTTAGCCTTATCGATAAGCAATGGAGAACAACAAGAAGAAGGAAAAACTTTCAATTCTCAGTTTGCTTGTTTTCACTGCCAAGGAGAGTGGCCTTTGCTTGGGAATTAACAGAGCAAAATATATAGTGAGAGACTACCTACTTTCTCTTGAAAAATTCAAGTCACCTAGACGAAATAAACTCCATACTAGTGGACTTGATTACTGAACCTGTGTCAGTGATAGTTGAAAAATTATGAGAAATGGTTGAAGTACCATAGAATTGAAGAAATGAGCGTTCTGATTTTCCAAAGCTTTTTGAAAGTAGAGATTATTCCATTCTTTGTGTTGGTATTCTCAGCACTTAGCACAGTACTTATCATGTAGCAGATATTTAATAAATGCTTATTGATTGAAAAGCAGAGACTATAAACAATAGGTCACTGAGCTTGACTTCACTTTCTAAGAAAATTATAGGACATATCATTAGAGATAGTTCTGGAAACATCTAAAAAAAATCAATAACAAACCATGGAAGATTAACCTAATTTCCTTTTTGAACAGAATTATTAAACTAGTAGATCAGGAGATTGTAGAAAATATAGCTTACACAGATTTTAGCAAGGAATTTTCACAAAGTATCTCATAGTTGTGGAAAAGATGAAGAAATGGAGACTAAACAATAATACAAATAAATCAGTTCAGAACCAGTTGAATGACCAGACTTAAAGAATAATCAAATGTGATTCAATTTCAACCTGGAAAAAGGTGTTCAATGGAGTGTCCCAGGAATCTGTGCTTTGTCCTATGCTATTTAACATTTTTATCAGTGATTTGGAAAAGGCAAGGATGGCATTGCATTTATGGATGACACAAAGGAGAGATAGCTAACATACTGGGTGACAGTTGGGATCCCAAAAGATCTTACTAGACAAGATTATATATAATGTCTACACTTGGGTTCAAAAAAATCTACTTCATAAGTATGAAAAGAAGAGGTGTGGTTAGACAGCAGCTTGACTAATAATAATTTAGGAGTTTTTGTGGACTGCAGTCTTTGCATGAATCAGCAGTGATCTGGCAGCCAAAAAAGCTAAGCTAATCTTAGACTGCATCAAAAGGCATAATTTCCATAAATAAGGAAGTGATAATCCTCTGTATTCTGTCAGACTCTATCTGAAGTATTGTAATAAATTCTGGGGCCTACAATTGAAGAGAGAAATTAATAAGCTGAGGAGCGAATAAGGGAAGGCAACCACCGTGGTGAAAGTCTTTGAATTCATTTCATGTGAGGATTCATTGAAGGAATTTGGAATGTTTATCCTGGAGAAAAGAAGACTCAGTAGGCACAGGATAGTTGTCTTGAAGTATTTGAAGGACTTGGATGTGGAAGAAGGATTAGGTTTGTTCTGTTTGTCCCCAGAAAGAAGAATGAAGAGCAATGGTAGTTCAAAGAGGCAAATCCATTTGATGCTAGGAAAAACTACCTAACATTAGAGCTCTCTAAAAGCAGAATGAGCTGCTCAGGAGATGGTGGGTTCCACATCACTGGAGTTCTGCAAGCAGAGGTCATATGTCCACATGTTGGCTATGTCATAGTGAGCATTTGTTTGGGGTTTGAGTTGAACTAGATGGCCACTGAAGAGCCTTCCACACTTAAATTCCATGATTATAAGCTCCTTGAGGGCAGGGACTGTCTTTTGCTTCTTTTTGTATTTCCAGCCTTTAGCCCTATGCCTGGCACATAGTAGGTGCTTAATAAATTGATTGATTCTATGGTTGCTCTAAATAGCTACTGTCACTTCCTTGACTAGAGTTCTAAAGTCTGTTGTGTATGTTGTTTCTTTTTTCATTGCAACAGTCATCATGTAAATTGTTTTCCTCATTTTGCTTTCTGAATGAGTGCATCAATTCTATCTTCACTCAACCTGTCACATACAATTCATCACTAATTATTATTCCATTTTCATGAACTAGAATTCTAAAATTCCTCTCTCCAACCACAGCCTCGTATCCTTCAATCTTTTTCTATGCCTTAATCCTCCTAAACTTAGTTTTTATCTTCACTGTACCCTCCAGTCTCTGTTCTCCCTATCAACTCTGGTCTCCCTTCTGTGTCGTGAACCATGGCTAACCAGTTCCACTATATACCCTGTATTCACTCGTCTCCTTATGCTACTGCTATATACCCCTTACCAAATCCAAACCCATCCCATCCACCTTCTCTACTCCCATTCACATGCTACTGAACTATTTTGGATAAAATCATACAGCCATGCCATCTGGGTTAACTGTATACAAAAGCAACAAAATCATGCAATCCTATCTCAAGAAGACCCTTACTACTACACAGCAACCATTTTATTCTTTCCTGATTAACTTTTTATTACTCTTCATAGCAATTATTCTAATCCTTCTCTCTCTTCATTAACCACCTCCTTCCTCCATTTTAGTGAAGGACCTTGCCTAAAACTTTAATGAGAAAATAAAAGCCAAAAGTCATGAGTTCCCTCTTCTCCCTTGCTTCATTCCTCAAAATCCCTCTTAATCAATTTCCATTTTCTCTTCTATAACTCCAACATTTTTACATTAGAATTAAAGATCCACAAACCCACGGATTATCTTTCTTTTGGTTGTATTTAAATTCTGAGAGTTTAGCATAGTCTTGCTTTCATAACCAAAATCCCAGAAAGGATTGTCTAGACTCATTGCTACCATGTCCTCACTTCTTATTCTCTTCTCAGCCCATTACAATATGACCTCCAGTCTCTTCACCCAACTGAAATTACCAGTGCTCTCTTAACTGCCAAAGTCAATGGATTTTTAGCAGTTTTCATTCATCTGACCTCTCTGTCTCTCTGCCACTTTAGACCCTATTGACCACCTCCTCCTTCTTGACAATTTCTCTTCCCTTGGTTTTTATGACACTACTTTCACTTGATTCTCCTCCCACTTGTCTGAACATTACTTCTCAATCTCCTTTGCCAGATCAGCATCTATGTCCCAACCTCCGCCCCTCCCAAGGCTTTATCCTAAGACCCCTTAACATTTTTCTCTATGCTCCCAGCAATCTCATTGGTTACCATGGATTGAATTATGATGTCTTTGCAGATAAATTCCAAATTTACTTATCCAGACCTCATCTCTCTCATGAATGCAGCCTCATATTACCTCCTATCTGCTGAAGATCTCCATCTCTGTCTCCCAAAGGCATCTCAATCTCTATATATTCAAAACTGAAATCATTGTATTTTCCCTCAAATTCATTCCTTATCCTAAATTTCCCACTTATATTGATGGTACTGTTATCTTTCCAGTCATCCAGGTTCACAACCTTAGATAAACTTTGATTCCACTTTCCCTCTACCCCCATATTTAATTATTTCTGAGTTGCTGAGTCTTGTCAGTTCTACATCCACAACATCTCACATCCATCTTCTTATCTCTGCTCACATAGCAAACCATCCTTGACCACCACTTTCATCATCTCTCACTTGGACTATTACTATAGCTTCCTAATTGGTCCCGTGCCTTCATTCTTTCCCCCTCTTCATACCATCTTCCACAAAACTGCCAAATTAATATTCCTAAAACTTGGGTCTGATTGTGCCATAACCTTGTTCAAGCATCAGGACACCTCATTACCTCTAGGATAAAATACAAATTCCTCTTTTTAACATTCAAAGACCTTCACAAACTTTTCTAACCTCTATTTCTAGTGTAGCGAACACTGCCACCACCACTCCCAGTGGTCAATTATAGTGGAAACTGAAACTGTGTGCCTCTGTATCAAGACAAAATACTCTTGAGTGCTTTCATTCAAAGAGTAAAGAAACAGGACTTTATCTGAAAGGACAATCTCTCTGTCTCGGTGTCTCTATGTGTGTGTGTCTGTCTTTGTGTGTATCTGTGTCTCTGTCTCTCATCATCATCATCATCATCATCATCATCCCTCCCTAAAAGAGAGGGAGTACTGAGAACTGAAATCTTATGAGAATGGGAAATGAACAAGTACATGAAGTGTAAGGATGCCAGATCTCTAGGTGTGTCACAAAGGACATAAAGAAGACAGCATGACTATGACAGGTTTTGCATCTCAACCACAACTACATATAAAGCTATTAATCAGAGAAGCAAGAGGTTGCTGTGACATTAACAAAGATTGAGTGATTTCTATTCCCCCAACCACTACCCCTTTTTCCACCATCTTGTTCTTCCAAGGGAGAGATGAGCCATTTCCCAATCTTTGTTCTTTGAGAGTTTATTTGCTTTCTATGCCCCATTTGAAACTAGATGCTCTAAGTATGGACTTTAATTTCTATGTTGACTCATGTGTGCCCTCAGAAGTTAAATGTAAATAAGAGGGGAGCAAATGGGTGATGAAATAGGGAGAGATAGCTTTCTATAACTGATGGGAACATTCTCAGCATGAGGGTTCAGGGATAAACAGAAAATAGTCTTCATTGATTCATAATTTATAACTTTCCCAAAGCAGAGAAAGACTAAGTGAATCTGTACCCCCATCTCGGTAAACTGAGCCTAGAGCAGCCGATCCTGGGGAAGGGGTGGAGAGGTAGGGTGATAAATGAGCTGAAAACAGTCTTTCTGAGATAGTTGACTTAATCACCATTGATTTCCCTTTGGTCTTCCTGTGGCAGGTTTGAAAGAAACCCATCCTCCTGAAGAGCAAAGCAGAGGGCGTCCATTACAGAGAAAGCCATGCATGAAAGGCTGTTAAAGTGCTATCTCCTATGATTGTGATGGAATACTATTGTACTATGAGAAATGATGATCTAGACGCTCTAAGTAAAACCTGGAAAGACTTAACATGAACTGATGCAAGGTGAAATGAGTAGAACTAGAAGAACATTGTACACAGTAACAGTGATATTGTAAGATGATTAACTGTGAATTACTTAGCTATTCTCAGCAATATAATGATCCAAGATAACTGAAAGTCTTATGATGAAAAATGTTTTTACATGTAATTAGTGGAAAAAATACTAAATAATTTTTAAAAGTAAAGTGCTACCTCCTACACCAATCCCCTAGCTATTAGGGAGCTATCTCACATCCCTCAATTTGTTGTATATATATTTTGTATTTATTATCTGTGTGTATGCATCCCCAAAATAAGGTCTTTGAGGGCAAAAACATTTTTTTCCTTGCATTTGATTCCACAGTATTTAGCATAATCCTTTGCACATAGGAAGTGCTTAATAAATGCCTTTTCATTCATTCCTTTATTTATTCCATTATCCTTTGACCCATGTATCCCACTCCTAGGCATAGACTCCAATCAGGTAAAAGAAAGTTCCCATGTATACCAAAAAGATTTATAACACCACTTAGCAAATAACTGGAAAGAAAGTAGATGCCCATCAATCTGAGAATAGCTAAACAAATTACGGTAGTTGAATGTATTGGAATATTAGTGCAGTAAAGAATCATATTTTCTTCAATAACCAAGTCATCATAATAGAGAATAGAGACTAGACCTTAGATTTCATTGGTATATAGAATTCCCAAATAAAGAAACTCCCAACATTGTGGCACCTACTCTGTAACTTATATGCTTAGAAAGTTGCTTAGAGCACTGAGAAGCTAAGTGGTTGGCCCAAGCTCATACAGCCAGTTTATATCAGAGGCAAGACTTGTGCCCAGGTGTTCTTAGCTTCAAGGCTAGCTTTTTATCCATTGTATGATGCTGTCTTTCTTCATCTATATTAATGTAATGATTTATTATGTCACAAGAAATAATAACAGCTAACTGTTACATAGTGGGTACTATGTGCCTGACACTGTTCTAAGAGCTTTAAATCATTATCTCATTTGACTCTCGTAACAATCATGTAAGGTAGGTGTTATTTTTATCCCCATTTTACAGATGAGGAAACTGAGGCAAACAGAGGCTAAGTGACTTGCCCAGGATCACACACCTAGTAAATGTCTGAGGCTAGATTTGAACTCAGGTCTTCTGTACTCCAGGCCTCGGCCACTATTCACTGCAACACCTACTGCCCCATGGGGAATTTAGAGAAACATGGAAAGCACAAACTGATGAGGGGTGAAGTCATTAGAACCTGGAGAATAATATACACAGAGATGTCAATGAAAACAACACTAAATGGAAAGAAAACTCTGATGAATTATCATGACCATGTTTGGACCTAGTTAGTATATCACCACACTTCCCTTTTCTAGCTAGAGAGGTGGGGGACTAACAGTGCAGAATGTTGCTTACTTTGTCAGGTGTAGCTGATTTATGAATTAATCCCGTTTAACTGTTTTTATTTGTTACAAGGGAAATTTTAGTTGTAGTTGGGAATGACTTATGTAATAAAAAACAAATGCATTAATAAAACATTTTTTAAACCAAAAAAAAAAAGACTAGACAGGTTTTAACAAATTACTTTCTACAACAGAACATATCTTGACAGTCACATGATTGAATGGAAGCTGAAAAAAATACAAGGTATCACGTTTATTTTTTTTCTTAATTACAAAAAAAAAGCATTTGGTTTTTTACATGACAATCATCCCCTTCACACCACTGAATGTTCCGTTGTAACTAATAAAAAACAGGAAGTACATAGGCAAAGCAAATATTTTTCCAGATGAGAAAAATGAGGTTCAGAGAGGGTTTAAGTGACTTGACTGTGCTCACACAACTGTTAGTCACACAGCTGTTTCTGTGAAAAAGATCTCCTGATTCCAAGACCAGTGGAGCACTCTCTCTAATACACTATTCTGTCTCTCATAATTTACTTAGTTTTCAAAGGAGAAAGGAGAAAAAAAAAAGAATACCAAAAATATCCTACAAAAGCTTCCTGCAGCTTGACACAGTAATGGGAAAAGGAAAAGGATGCAACTTGGGTGACAGTCCTGAAAGCATTACATTAGAGGAAACAATTCCTTACAAAATAAGCTTGCTTCAGGGAACACAGAGTACTCAGCCCTTCACTGAGGTTTTCTCCTTTGCCCGGGCATATGCAAAGCATGAATTGTTTTTGCCCTGTTCTGTGAGGGCCTAGCTACAACTCCCACTTGGGGCTGTCAGGTACCCTGAAGATTTCAGAGATCTCTTTGTCTCCTGCACCCAATGTATGTTCTCCACATTTTAGAGACCCAGTGACTAGCAACCCAGTTTCAGTTAACCACTTAATATCAAGTCATTTTTACAAGAGGATTTACTTCACAGATATAGCAAAAACAAACAGAAACATTAATCCCCTTCCCCTAACACTTTAGAGATATAGTCTCCCTTCCAAAACCCCCTTAGTCTGGAGGAAAGTGGAATTAGGCTCACAACTTAACTCAATTCTTACATAGCTCAATCCCATCAAGTTTCAAAGCTGGTACTGCTGCTGGCTTCTGCTATCCTGGGGTCCCAAAAGTCACTCCAGGTGATTGCTTCATGCTAGGCAGGTTGCAATACTTGGACTGAAATCTTGGACTCCTAGATTCCTGTGACCCCTGACCTTTGAAACTCTCAAGGTCAGAGATGCCTCTCTCTGCCCTAGAATAGAAATGAATGGGAAGGCCAAAGACTTGGCAAATTTCTCAGGGATCATAAGGCCTCAGAGAGGAAAGGCCCCACAGCCCTTCTCCTTATAGCAGGTTCTTCACCCCAAATTGTGAGTAAAGGAGTCACCTCCCTCCTCCCAGATTCAAAAACAAGGAGAGATGGGTCAGAGCTGACTCAGGCCCTTTTGAAAATTCCAACAGTTCCAGCTATTCAGCCAATGGAAAAAGGCCCCTCTCAACCATGTGATAAGCCAACCAGAACTGGTGACAGAATGTGAGTCATGCAGTTCCCTCACATATCATCATCATACTTCTTCCAGAAGTAGCTCTCTAGTGTTGTCCCTGTGGTAACAACATCTTAGGAAGCTGATGGAGTCTGTAATGAGCTGGGCCCCCATTTCAGTGGTGTAAACTAACCTCTGGCAATCTGGTACTCTGGTTATTTCTGGCACTTAGACATCCACCTGCATTGCCAAGTAACAAGGGTCCTAAACTAATATATTATATTATTGGAAAGACCCGTTGTCCAGAGAGCACACCCCGGAGGAGTCACTGGGAGCAAGGCTTTATGCCTTGTCAAGATGGCACCTAGTTTTCAGCCTACCAAACCAGATGCTCTATAATCTTGGAGGGGAAGAAGCCTACAATACTTACCTTTCTGCCTCTTGTAGTATCTAGCATAGTGTTTTGGGGTCTGTGTTACATGCTCAGTTAAATTGAAAGAGCCCACATATTGTCAAGGAAGGGGAGTGTTATACGTTGGAAGGAAGATTGAATTTGTAATCTGAGATACCAGGTCCCTCCCCCCAACTCCTCTACTAAATGGCTTTCCTTCAGCCTTTTTTTTTCCACCTGTAAAATGGGGGTAATAGTACCTTACCACCTACTTTACAAAGCTGCTATAAGGAAAGTGCTCTGTAAAACTGAAACTGATAAATATAAACATAAATTTCTCCAGATAATATGCTCATTTATGGCCCCCTCAGTTCTTCCTTCCCAGGGTCTACCCACCCGAAGCCCAAAAATTAACCCTAAAGCTTGAGTTTTAATAGTTTTGTGAATACATATGCATTTACATATGGCTTGTGGGTTTAAAAACATTTATTCCATAGAAATTAAAAGACAGAACCTTAGAAATGATGCCCCCTTGTATTCTGCTCAGTGTGGTACTCTTGAACCAACTGTAGAAACTTAGAGCAGAACAACAGTATGAGAATCTATTAATTCCTCCTACTTAATTCTTTCATAGAAGGGAGTGACACAGACTGAAAAAAGAAATCATTTTATTTTTAAATCGAGTCTTTTGAAAAATGGAACTTTAAGGGGAATTCATGATTTAATTAACCCATTTAATGTTTTATTAAGGTCGATTTAGTTTGGAGTTCCTGCTTAATTATCAGATTATCAATAAGCCCTGTTGTTTGTCTTTTACCAAAGAATTGGTATTTATTATATGTTCAATGTTCCATGGTCTCTAATCATTTTCAGGAAATTAAATATGTGTGTGCATTTTTCTTTCTTTTATTTTAAACAGAACATTTCCATTAGGGGAGTACAAAATACTACTAAAAAGAAATCAGGTCAGGTTCTGAAAGCATGATTTATTCAGCTGGGTGACTACCCTCCAAAAGGAGTTCTATTTCTGTTCTATTCAGCAGGATCACTGCTGAAGTTTTGACAGCAGAGGAGGGACTGAAGGTCATCAGGGTCAAACCCACTTGAGGTTAAGTTATTCAACAATAAGCATCAGAACACTTTTCTGTCAAAGACGCATTTGTTTCTTCCCCCTCCTAGGGAAAACTGTTCACTTCTTTTCTTTCTCCCTGTGTCTTCTTAGGCTTCTGCCCCTCCCTACCCCATCAGCCACCAGTACTAAATATGCCAGAAAGAAGAATGTATTACTTAATCACTGATGGGGGATAGAAAGGAAGGAGGAAAGGTTCTTCCAAGGTAAACGGCCTAAGTGGCAATTCCTGTCAAAGCATTCTCAGTAAATTCCCTGAGTCCATGAAACAGTGTGGAGCTAGAAACAAAGCATATGGATATAAAAGAGATCCCACCATAGATTCGGTTGCTTTATTTTTTCCTTACTCTTATTTTGTCATTTCCTTCCTTCATTTTTTGACCTTTCAAGTCAAGTCAATACCTATTATGTGCTAGCCAGTTACTGGGCTAAACACTGAGGACAAAAGAAAGGCAAAAAAAAAAAAATAGTCCTTGTTCTCAAGGAGTTCACATGGAATGAGACAATGGAAGAAACAACAAGTAAACAACTATGTATAAACAAGATATAGATAAGACAAATTGGAGATAATCAGCAGAGGTGAGGCACTAGAAGTAAAGGGGATCAAGAACGGCTTCTTGTAAAAGATGGAATTTTTAGCTGGGCCTTAAAAAAAACAGTCTGCATGAGAACAAATAAAGCAAACATTTATCAAGGGCCTACAGTATGTAGAACATTATTCTAGGCCTGGAGGAGATATAAATGTAAACAGATCAGAAGTGTTTCTTCCAAGACAGAAATGCTAAGCAAAGAGCACTACTGTTATCATAATGTATGTTTAATAGAGCCATTAATGGAAGAACAAAAGTGAGCTGTGTCTAAGCAAGAGCAATATGGTAGCTAAGAAGTCTCCTTGTCCCAAGCCTACATAGCTTCTATAGAGTTCTTGAAGTGGTTTCTAGGTACATAGTCTGAGAATCAAGATTTGACTAAAGTTAAAAGGAATTTTCTAACCCCAAATCAGATATTTGGCTGGAGCCAAGTACCTCAAGTGAACAAACTATAAGAGTTTATTCAAAGAACAGACTTTATTACCCCATGAGGGAAAATCTGGCAATGAAGAATAAAAAGTTTTGTACCTTCCTACAAAGAAAATAGTTTCCTAGAAGCTGCTGGAAAGTAGACAATAGTAAAGAGCAGCAGATTGGCCTGCCTAAGGAGAACTCAGCAAATGGTAGCAGAAAGCACCTGCGAAAGTAGAGAAAAGTCAAAATATCCAGCAAACAAATGCAAAGAGCAGAGTGATAACATCACCAGAGTTCATCAGTCTTTTTCATGTCAGAAGTATGAGTTCCTCTGGCCATGCATTTATGTTGGCCACAGGTCTCCCCATATATGTATTCCCTTTATGAGTGTGCCCTGGTTATACCTGTTCCTTAATGTGTTCCTCTCTCTCCCCCAATGGTGATTTGGTAACCCATGACACTGTGAATAGGAAGGATATTTCTTGTCATTTATTTTGTTGTATTGTTTAATTGAATGTCTTTTGCTTGGACCTAATATGTCTCTTTAGGTTGGCTTAAGTAAACACATTGATGGGGGTTCATGACCTATGCTGGCTCACAGAGAGCTTCACCCACGATAAAACTTCTTGGGACCTTCCTGTGGGGGAGGATCCCAAATGCTACAAAGATTAAGCAAGACACAATGCCTGCTTGTGGAATTGACACTATCACTTATGAAGGTAGTAGTATTCTAACTAAGTGCTTATTTGCAGGGAGGAGACTCAACTTCTACGTACCAGTAGGTCCCTACTCTTTTATACATTGTGTGATAGGTTTGTTATTTTGACTTTTGTTTCAGAACATACGTCCCTTGAAGGCAGTTTTCAAGACAAAACTACTTTGTGCCTGCTCTAGGTCAGACCATTAATCACTGTAACACTGACAATTCTGACCTCTTGATCTGTGGGTCACTTTCTCACATTCTACTTCCCAGTAGATGGATAACAGAGGGAGGTGAAAACGGTTCAGTCAAAAATCTGAAATGTCTTTTCAGAGACCCAGATTTATACTGTCCTGTTTTCTTTAGGTCCTTTTCTTTACATGACGCTGCTCTAGCATCAGCTCTCATGTAAAACTTTCAGTGAGTCAATCTCCATACATAGCATTGACTAACTTCATTTTATCATTGAATTGACTCACTTTGGTGAAGACATTCCTCTAATTCACCTGCTTTCATGTGTTCTACTCTTTCCTTTCTGGTGACCATTTGTTCACTTCTCATCATTCTTTCCATTCCTTTTACTTTCTGGGCCTACATGTCCCACTTCTCTCATATTGGACCACCATTTTGGTTTGTTTTGGGTTTTTTTGGTGCATTCTCTCTGTACTTGAAGGCTGTCCTTGAGTTGTCCTTGCCTTGATTCCTCTACCTCTAAGTCATTGCTGCAATACCTACTCTCATTTTATCTTGGCCTGTTCTATTTGCACTCTTAAAAAAGAAGGTAGAGATGACCAAATTGCAGACTCTTGGAGGTGGAAGGGATATTCCAAGTCTTCTAATTAGAGCTTTGTGAACTTAAATGGCATGACTACAATGGTCTCACCTCTGATAATTTCATTTTACTAATATTCAATAGTACAGTAGAAATAGAGCATGATCAAGGAATTTTTCCCCCTCATCAATCAGTATCCATTCATGCCTTCAGCTGGACAGGTGGACTCAATTTGCTGCAACTTGTGCTTTTACTATTTGCTAAGCATCTCCTCACTCCTTACTCTCCCTCCCCACTCCCCAACTGCCTGACACTTGGAGAATAAGGAAAGGAAGGACACTGTGATCCATCTTTATAGTAGAATTCACGTTTCTCATTAAAAGACAAATTTTCCTTTTGAAAATTAAAATAGGATGGTAGATTTTCTTTTCTTTATTCCATCAGTCAGCAAGCATTTATTAAGCACTTCCTTTGCACCAGGCACTGAGCTAAACTGTAAAGTGTTCGTAAAAGGTGGAGAGGAGGGGGAGGAAAGACAAAGGGACCTGGCACAGAGGAACTGTAGAAAAAAGTCTGTTGTTCTGTTTGGAGAAGGAGACATAGCTGGCCTGACCATCTTCCTTAAATGGAGGCTCTGGAAAGAATTCAACCTGGAAAAACTAAAAATCCAATCAAAGAATTTTTTTTGGCTTTGAGTCCATAGCATTTTCATGCAATTGTAAATTTGGTACAGAGTCATTATACACACTCTTGCCTCTTGGTGTCTTCTTCTTTTCAACCACTCAGCAAGGAGTCAACAGTAAGTAGTACTGGCTCTTATTTCAGCAGTTTTTTTTCCATCTAAAGTTGTTTTAGTATTTACTATTAGATATTCAGAGAGTGTGTAAGCAATGGGGCCACTTTCCTATAGTTCTGCCCCATTCATTTTGGTTTTTTTCCCCTTTAGAATGTAAGATCCTTGAAGGCAGAGACTGGTTTTTTCTATTGTTTTTTTAAAATTTATTTTCAGTTCCAAACTCTCTCCCTCCATTCATACCCTCCCCCACACATTCTAAAGGCAAGAAATACAACACCCATTATACATGTGAAGTCATGCAGAACTTAATTCCACATTAACAAAGTTATGAGGGAGACAAAAAAAATAAAGAAAGAAAATAAATGTGCTTCAATTTGCATTCAGAGGTCATTAGTTTTCTGGAGATGGATAATATTTTTCAACATGAGTCCTTTGGTTACAAAGGTTACAAAGAAGCAAAAATAGAACCTGTCCTTAAAGAATCTAGGTTCTAACAGAGGAGACAACATATACGTAAACTGGTACACACAAGATAAATGTGCAGTAGATGGAAGGCAGCCTAAGTGGGAAGGAACTAGCAGCTGAAGGAACTAAGGAAATACATCCTGCAGGAAGTGGAGCTAGTCTCAAAGGAAGTCAGGGATTTTTAAGAGTCAGATGTAAGGAGGGAAAGAATTCCAGGCATGGGGTACAGTGAGTAAAGGTACAGAGATGGACCATGGAGTATCATGTGTAAGGAACTGCAAGTTAGCCAATATGACTAGACCATAGAATGAGCGGAAGACAGTAATGTGGTTTGTTGTTGTTCAGTCATTTCAGTCATAGCTGACCCTCTGTGACCCCATTGGGGGTTCTCTTGGCAAAGATAGTAGAGTGGTTTGCTATTTCTTTTTTCATCTCATTTCACAGATGAGGAAACTGAGGCAAATATGGTTAAATGATTTGCCCAAGGCTACACAGCTAGTAAGTGTCTGAGACCAGATTTGAACTCAGGGCTTCCTGACTCCAGGCCCAGCACTCTATCCATTTCACCACCTAGCTGCCCCAAGGCTAGAAATAAAGGTAAGGTCTAGGTTGCAAAGAAATTTAAACAGTCGTATATATCAGGTACCAGAGGTAATAAGGAGCCATTGGAGTTTCTTAAGTAGGAGAGATGACATGACTCACATTTTAGAAAATCACTTTGTCAGCTCTACGGAGGACAGATTGGAACATATATATCTGTGCTTGTTGGTTGGTTGGTTGATTCTCCTGTGTAAGCCCATTCTCAGTTGTTGTTTTAATTGATACTTGTCAAAATGATACCCTAAAAGGTTTAATTAAACCGTTTACCTGGTCACTTTAAGATTTTTATTCTAGACTGATCTACCTGGAATTTTTTTTTTCTGTTTAGTTTTTTTTTAAAGACTCTTTTCTTTATGCTCAGCCTAGGCCTAAGTCAGATCAATCCCTGATCAGTTCTATGTCCCTACTAACTTCTCATCTCAGTATCACACAGGCGTCCCACCTCATGGTATTGATATTCAAATATCAATACCTTAGAGATCATCTAATCCAGCCCCCTTTCTTTCCCCTACTAGTTGGATTTGTATGGTGTCTCTGATATTACCTGGGTGATTTTGAGCTAGTCACTTAACCTCCTAAGGCTTAGTTTCCCCATCTATGTTTAAAAGAGGTAATCAGAGGAACCCCATGATCTGCTGAACTGGGACCGCTCTCCTCAAGCTGGATGTGCAGTGCTTTTAGCAAAGTGCCTTGCTTTGTATAATGAGAAGATTAGACTAGATGGTCTCTAGAGCTATGATCATTTTGGAAGTGAGGAAACTGAAGCCAAGAGACAATGTTAAAAGATAAGTTCCTTGAGAGCAGAAATAGTTTCATTCTTGGTATTTATACACCCATCTCCTAGCATCCTGCCTGAAACTTAGTAGGAACTTAATGCTTATTGATTGACTGATCAATTGGTCTGCCCAAGGACACGTAGGTACATAAGATCAAACATATTCAAAAAATGAGCATCTGGAAAAAGTAAGGACCCTTCATCTAGCAAATAAACATTCTAGTTTTCGTGACTTGATTACAATAGTTATTTAATAAATTCTTGTTGAATTGAATTATAGGATTTTCTGGATCCCGGAGTTTACCTTGCCCTTTATAAGTATTTATTTTGCCCTTTAATAATCTGTCCTTTTTCTTCCTCTACTCCTTCAGTCATTCATAGATTGGATCAGAAAAATATTGGAATAAGAATTAATAACAAATTAAAAGGCCAGAAAACTGTCTTAATCTAACTTGAAAGTCTAGTATTTAGTACAGAAAAATATATATTTCTAGTTATAATTATATAGTTCTAGTTATAAAAAATTATAGTTAGTTACAGTTGTTATAATTAAAGTTTGCAGCTAGGTAGTACAGTAAATAAAGCATTAGACTTGAAATCAGAAAGACTTGAATTTGAATCCTGACTCAGGTACTTACTAACCCTGTAACCTGGGCAACTGCCCAGTATGACCCTCTCTGAGACTCAGTTCCTCATGTGTAAAATGGAGTTATTAATAGTATCTATTTCAGGGGCAGCTAGGTGGTGCAGTGATAGAACTGTGGCCCTGAAGACAGGAGGACCTGAATTCAAATCCGGCCTCAGATCAAACACTTGACACTTACTAGCTGTGTGACCCTGGGCAAGTCACTTAATCCCAATTGCCTAAAAATTTAAAAAGAAATAGTATCTATTTCACAAGGTTTCTGTGAGGATCAAAGGAGATAATATATGTAAGGTGCTTTACAAGCCTTATAATTCCATATAAATATTAGTTGTTATCATCATCTTAACATCCTTCAATTTGTACTCACAATGGCAGGTAGAGTCCCTAGAGGGAGGATAACTACTTCAGAGATAATCCTGAATGGTTGAGTTTCTAGTGCTGTCACACATGAACCTCCAGCAGTGTGTTTCCCATTGATAATCAACTAATACAACTGAATTAGCTTTTAAATAATATATTTACTGAGAAGGTTTAGCAATAATAGTTGGTAGAAAAACATTCATCCCCAACTGGGAATGCACTATCACCCTGGGAAAATGGAAAAGTACACAATCTCCCTTTTTCCAAGCTGGGAAAGTAGAAAGATGGAGGAAAGAGGTTGTTTTACAATATTCTGTCTTTCGGGAGGAATTTCTGTAATTATGGAATTATTCTACTTCTCAGAATATCATATATTTATCAGAGTTCATCATTCCCTCAATGGCTTCTAGTCCCATTAGAAGTTTAAAAAAATTTCCTTAAATTTCTTTTGTATATTTTGTTTTCTGATCTGAAGATGCTCAGATCTTAGAGGTTCATCTAGACTTCTTCCAAAAATGGTTGTGTGTAACTTTGAATGAAAAAGTGAGTTTCATCAGTAAAAATTACCTTTTCTGGGGCAGTTAGGTGGTGCAGTGGATAGAGCACCGGCCCTGAAGTCAGGAGGATCTGAGTTCAAATCTGGCCTCAGACCAAACACTTGACACTTACTAGCTGTGTGACCCTGGGCAAGTCACTTAACCCCAATTGCCTAAAAAAAAAATACCTTTTCTAATCTTTAGTACTCCAGTCTTTGTATAGTCTTGCTCATGACAAGTGCTGCATTATAAATGAATCAGTAGCAACCTCTCTAGCTGCCAGGTCTTTCCAAAGGTCTTTTTCTCCTGGGGATTACAATGTTTTTGCAGCAATAGTTTAACAATTCTTGGCATTTTTCTTTCTTTCAACTTTCCTTTGAACTTTAGTATGACTGATCCAGTTTTATTGTGAGCTCTTGAGACACTTGGTTTTCCATATCAAGAGCCACTGCAATATTTCTGTCAATTATTCAAGCTCTACAACTTTTGTACATTTCCTTGAAGTAATATCTGTTTTTAAAACCACAGACTTAAAAACACTACGAAAGACAGAAATGAAAAGCATATATATCAGGAAATTACAAATCACCTGATAGAAAACTAAGTATGAGGTTCAAGGACAGTTGTTATAAGAAAAGTACTTCTACAGATAGAGCTCTGGCCCTGGAGTCAGACACTTGACACTTACTAGTTGTATGACCCTGGGCAAGCCACTTAACCCCGATTGCCTCACCAAAAAGAAAAAAAGAAAAAAAAGGACTTCTAGTAACCACTAGCTATGTGGTATTTCACATATATGTACGTATTTTACAAATACATATGTATTTTACAAGTGCCCATCACTATCTTTTCATTTTAAGTTTGATCCTACTCACCCCATATCTCAAGCGGACTGACAAATCAGCAGGCAATTACATCAGCAGGCAAGAACATCAGTTGGGAAAAGTCATTTAAAAAGAGAGGTATCAAACAGGTAGCCTTGAATTGCAGGAACCAGAAACTTTGTTGACCCACAAATTCCTGTCTTGCCCAGTTTGAAGAAATATGCAGACCAGGCTATATAAGAGATCTCACTGTGGTCATGGAATTAGGGGAAGACATCCCCATCTCTGTGCTAGTGAGTCAGCTTCACTAAAGTCAACCAGAGAAGTCATAGCCACCCCCAACACTCTAGCCCCTAACAAGTGAGTGACAGGAAATGGGAGAAGGAAGATTTTAGAAGGGGGAGTACTATTAGCACAGCAGGTAAGACAAATTAACCAAACAGGAAGGCAGGAAAGGAGCAGAAGCAGCTGCTTCCGACAGGAGAGTGCTCCCAGTATTTCCTCCAGGGCCATAATACAAAGAGCCACATACTGGTGGACAGTCTAGTCCTGGTTGTGCTGGTGTACAGTACTGGATGCTGTACATACGTATATTTCTGGTCAGTTGTGGGAAAGCAGCTGACAGTGATGCTATCGATTTAGGGGCCATATGTCTCCATTAGGACTGGCCGTGGATGGGGCAGCTCCTGAACAATTGTGGAATATTATCAGCCACTCAGTAAAGCAGATTGGCCAGGAAAGGTTATAGACAAGACAGGTGCTACCTACCAGAATAAGAGGTACGTGAATAAATACTCCTCACTAGTTGGTAGTTGAAGACAGCATACTTATTTCTTCAAGGAGGATGAGACTAGCTTCCAACTAGTAGATATAGCCTGGACACAGAAGAAGGCAGGAAAGCAGCAGAGTCCTGAGGGACCCAGTGACATTTTCCCCTTTATGTGAGTTGGAATTCCTTCTAAATTCCTAGTAAAGGAAGTCAGCAGGGCATGCCAGATCTGTGGCCCTGGGGGTATATGCCATGTCAGGCTAGAATCCTAGAAAAAGCTAGAAGAGACCTGAGTAATGTACATTGAGAACAACCTCATCATTTTCTAGATGAGAAAGCAAGCTGGGGGGGCAGGGTGTGACTTGTCAAATGTCACACTAGATAGAGAATGACAAAAAGCCCAATTTGAAACCAGGTGTCCTGCCTTCTAGGCCAGTGTTCTTTACATAACAACTGACTGCCTTTCAGTATCTTCTGAAGTCATGCATGGTCTTGGAAAAGTACTGGCAAGTATCACAATGAGCTGTTTTTCTCTCTCCATACGTTTCTGCAGGCTTTGCCCCATGCTTGGAAACAAATTCCCTCTTCACCTGTGCTTTGTAAACTAACTAGGTTCCCTCCAGGCCCAGCTCAAGCACCACCTCCTAGGCCCTTTCCTGATCTCCCCAGCTACTAGTGCCTCACCCCAAATTACTTTTCATTTATTCTGTATTTATTTTGAATATGCTTGTAGATCTACATGCTGTCCCCGCCCCCCCCCATAATAGTATAAGCTTCTCAAGAGCAGGAACTGTTTCATTTTTGCCTTTGCAAACACAGAACTTAGCAGAGTAATTGGTACATAGTATGCACTGCTTGATTGATTGATTGATTGATTGATTGCTAACACAGAGAGGAAGAAGTAAATGCTTAGTAGTTTATGGACATCCACAGAATCCTAGACTGTTAAAAATTGCAAAGGACTGCCCAAGCCCCTCATGTCCATGCTCCTGACACATGGCACTATAGACCTGTCAGGCTGGCACTATAGGCCCTTGCAAGGGAATAGATTGAGTTCAGCAGTTGGCAAGATGCCAACCAAGGATAATTTTAGAAGAATTTCCCACAGGGTCCAAAAATGACACCTCTTACACGAGCTTAAGCGGCTCCTGGCAGCAAGTCACACTAAAAAGGCTCTGAAGTAGACCCTATTCTGAGACACTGAGACACTGCATCAACAGCACATGTTTTTCTTTTTCTTGTTTAACCTCCAGCCATTCTTCCCACACACACACACACACACACACACACACACCCCTAGAGACAGCAAGCAGACCTACTCCTCATCAAAAAAGCTCTTATACCTTGTTAATCACACACTTACTGAGGCCTCTAATTAATCATTTTTTCCATGAAGGGCTTTAAAAAAATTTTTTGGATGTTTAATACTAGCCTGAAGGTTCATCAGTCTGCAGATTTCAGTCATCTTTACTCTGCATCTTTTACCTTTTAAGAAAGACAATGAAGAGCTGAACACAAGAATGATGACTTGACCAAGGCTGTCATATGACGCCCCTATCAGGCATTTGTCTCATTAGAGAAGACATCATCATTAACATGAATTTTTGTGGTGCTAGTAACAACTAAGCTAAAATCAATAGAACTAATATTAAAAGTTTTGTTTACAGTAAATTATAATACTAAGTACCATCCTCAGTCTAAAATCACAGCATCAAAAATCTTAGGGTTAGAAGGAAATTTTAGGGGTCATCTAGTCCAGGGGTGGGGAACCTGCATCCTCGAGGTCACATATGGCCCTCGAAGTCCTCATGTGCGGTCCTGTGACTGAATCCAAACTTCACAGAACAAATCTCCTTAATAAAAGTATTTCTTCTGTAAAACGTGGACTCAGTCAAAAGGTCGCACCCAAGGACCTAGAAGGCCACAGGTTCTCCATCCCTGATTCTAGTCCAACCTCTATCTGATACAAAGTTCTAATGGGATCTATCTTAAACCTACACTGAATCTTCCCATCCTGGAAAAGGTGTATAGGGTACAAAAATATCTCCTTGGCTCAGTTTTTGAGTTTCTGGCCTACCCAGAGTTTTCCTTAGAACTCAGAACAAAACTATCAATCAATCCACAAGCATTTGTTAAACATCTGTTTTGTGCCAGGCACTGTGCTAAGTGTTGGTGATACAGACAAAAATGAAATGGCCCCTGCCCTCAAGCAGCCTATAGTATAAGGAAAGAGAAAGAATGCATATATATATATATATACACACACACACACACACACATACACACACACACATATATATATATGCATACATAAGGATATAGAGATTTCATAGAAAATAAATACAAGGTTCCTTTGAGGACTAGAAGCTGAGGGATCAGGAGAAGATTTCAGTACAGTAAGAAGGACAAGTACAACTCATGTCTAATTCTCCACAGATATGAGCAAAGCTATTGACCAGCTGGCATGCGAGCATTCAAGGTATTAAGGCATATTGAGTACAGGATAGCCTTTATTTTACCTTAGAAAAAAGGAAGAGAATACATAAAGAACTCATAATCAGCCATAAACAATTGATATAACTATCTCTGATAGTTCTCTCTGATGAATTCTTCCTTTCCTCCAGGGTCTGTTCCCCAGACTCGTAACATGATCCAGAAGTTTGGACTCCCATCAAAAGGAAATGAACTCAGAATTCTTAGAGAGGCATACCCCTGAGATTCCATTCAAATACACTTTTGGGGGGATGAATATTGAGTAGTCCAACTTTATAATACTGCCCTGAGGGCTTGGACTTCCTCCAGGAAGAAAATAAACTTTGAATCACTAGAGAGATAACTTTTTGCATATTAAATGTGCACTGTCCAAATAACTCAGGGAAGCAGCAGAAGACAGTTCAGATCTTTTGCTTCTCTTCCAGCCATAGGTCCACAAATGCAATCCTTTTCTCCCCAAAGACATAAAGCTGCTCGGGAACTCCCTTTTTCTCTCTAGAAGGTTGGGCCATGGAATTTTCTATCAACTTAACCTGTTCCAGAAATTCCCTTTCCCCTATCCAAGAGACTAGGGTTCAAGAAATCTCAATATTCCTCCCAAAAGCTCTCAGGGGCGTTCAAGAGCTCCAAATCCAATCATTTACCTCTCAGACTACATGCTCAGAGAGCATGTGCAACTACCACGGGGCCCTTCTACCCTATAGGAACATTCGTGGCTCCAAGTAGGGAGGTTCATGCCTCGTGCACAGTCTTCTCCACCAGAAATGAGAC
This sequence comes from Vombatus ursinus, assembly GCF_900497805.2. Classification (NCBI taxonomy): domain Eukaryota; kingdom Metazoa; phylum Chordata; class Mammalia; order Diprotodontia; family Vombatidae; genus Vombatus; species Vombatus ursinus. Next base: position 1,527,743 of record NW_020954570.1, on the reverse strand, counting down.
CTACTCTTAGATCTGCTGATCTTCAGCTTGTGCTTACCTCTCTTAGGACCTTTCTGAGAAAGGAAAAAGGGCTAGTTCTGCAATGAAAATTCCTCTTGAGAGGCCCAGCACAATGATATGGCTCTAATTCATAGTAGCCTAAGCAAACTAGATCATTGCTATTGCCCAGGAGATGGGCTGCATCTTCTCAACCAGATTTCAGACAGCCATGTTCCCACACCCTCTATAGTGAGATGCAATTAAAGCCTCAAACACCAATATCCTTGTAACCTCATCAGATGGAACAAATTACACCTCTAATCAATCCTTTATGTGTTCATGAGAAAACAGAATATATTTTCAAGATAATTAAGCAAGTTTGACTCTGGTCAACTTTGGCTCTGCAACAGCAAGCACAATAATAATAATAATAGCTAACATTTATATAGCACTTACTGTGTGCCAGGGACTGTGCTAAGCACCTCAGAAGTATTATTCCATTTGATCCTCACAACAGCCCTGGGAGGTAGGTGCTATTATGCCCTTTTTAACAATTGAGGACACTGAGACAAACAAGGGTGAAATGACTTGGCGAAAGGGTTGCTAAGTGTCTGAAGTTGGATTTGAATTCAGGTGTTCCTAACTCCAGGCCTAGCACCTAGCTGCTCCAGATCAGGAAAATGGGGTATTTCATCTATGAGGTAACAAATGGTACCCGCAGCCTCCAGGAGGGCACCAGCCTCTACTTCCCTTTCAGGCTGCCTTTAGTCATCTAACAAAAGTAGAGCTGGCTCAGGCTTCTGGACCAATGATTCTTAATTGCCTTCATCCTGAAGAGCAAGAGAGTCAGGTGAGATGCCTACATGGCAAAGCTGTGGAGCTCAGGGGAGACTGGTTACCCTGGTGACTTTCCCTGGGTGTCTGCATTTGTGCTGCCTCATCTTGGGTATGTCCCCAGGGGTATTGTTGTGTAGTAGACTGTTTGACAAGCTGCTACAGAGTACACCAAAGGGTTAGGCAGTAGTAGTGCTGGGCCGCAAAGTCAGATGCCATCAAACTGCATTCATTACACTACCCCTAAATCCTGCACCCATATTCTCAGGGTGTCTTCATAAAAGTAATGAGACTTTAGCAGTCAGGGACAAGCAGGGCTATGACAGCTACGAACCAGATATTATTATCAGATTATAAACTGCTTGAAGAGCTAGACTATATCTTATTTTATCCTTGTGTTCCCAGGTCCTAGAACAATACCTATTTTTACAGAAAACAAGTAAGCAATAAATCACATAGTTCAGTTTTTGAGATATACCCTTTCTCCTATAACTCACCCTTTGAATATATCTCTATATCTAAAATCCCTTTCTCTTTAGGTACCAACATCTGTTAATGCTTAGAATAGGCCACTCATTGACTCAGGTCTTGGTTGGGGTGCCACAATGTGGAGAAAGAGGGGCTAGGTTGGGTACAGGGGAGGAAGCACTCTCTGGGGAACCAGTATCCAACATAAGGGTTCCAAAGGGCCTAGGGTAGCAGCATGCTGCTGAAAGGGAGGAAGAATAAGGGAAGGACAATTGAAATAAACCACATTTTTTTTCATAGTTTTGCCTATAATCAGCCTTACTACTGAGCTTCAAAGTTTAGGCTGAGGAAATTTCATAGTACCCTACTCATTAGAGCTCTGATGGGTGATAGATGATGAATCCACACACTCCTTCCCTCCTCCAAATATGCTCAAGTTCAGAGAATATTAGCTCCCCCATAAGCTTTTGGGCAAATCCTGCCAATTGTGTTGAATCAACAGAGGAGATAGAAAAGTAGATTATGATTAGATTTTCTGTGGTCTGCAATTAACTCCATTGGCCCTTTTGTTTTACATATAGTTCCTCCACTAAGATTATTAAAATTCTACTCCAGTGCCTCATCATAGGGTAAATGTGAACCTAGGTTCTCAAAGAGCATAAGCACAGAGAGATTCTACCAGGATGGAAAGTCTTTAAATTTCAATTGCTAGACTGGTAATGGATTCTATGTCTGCTCTCCAAGGACCACCCTAGCTAAATTGAGAGAAATGGATCATCAGCTACCAATTGATTCCTTCCCTCCCCCATCCATGGCAACCCACTAAGATTTGTGTCTACTCGGATTACAAAAGGAACCAAAGAGTTTTTGACCATAATATGAGGGGCCCACATTCAAAGGGACCTGAGTGACCCCAAGAGAAGATGAGTATCTTTTTCCCATGATGCCAAAGGCCCAATGCAATAGAAGGAGGAAGAAGGGGACAAGTGGTCACCATAGCTACCTAGTTTTTGAAGAACTGGTACACAGTAATAAGTATGGACCATGACTAAGGACTATTGATTTTGAAAAAGCTTAAAGACTGAAAGAGGGTTATCAGCAAAAAAAAAAAAAAAAAAAAAGATGCTGCACAGAGCTAAGGGCTCTTTGAGGAGAATTTGAGGTATCAGGGTATATATTCAGAGAGGAGGGCAATACAACAGCAGCTGCTTTAGGGAATAGAAGGTTGTAAACTGAATTAGTAGAGAGAGTATCAACACTGTTTCTTTCAAAGGAAGACATTACATAAGTCTACCAGATCAATAAGTTTTACTCTCTAGCATAGAAACTAGAGATAACCACCTATCTGATGTCCCACGGTTGGCAACCTGCCCCTGTCTCTGGCCTTTATCCAGACATTGTAGTTTGCCCAGGTTCAGCCCTAGGCAACCTGAAGTCTTGGTGCGTAAAGTAGACTCCCCATTCTCCACATTCAATGGCTTAGCACCCTATCTCTGCATCCTAAGGATAGTTGCTAATTATAGTAATAGAATTATATCTCAAAAGACCCCCTTCAGAAAACAGAGACGTAAAAGAAGTACCCAATACACAATATAGATGGCTATAGTATATTCATTTACCCCCACGCAGAAAGCAGCGATAATCATAAAACAGTCACAGCATGCATTAACAGATCGATTTAAATAGGATTCAGCATGTTATTACTATACAGCCCTTATTAAGACATAAAACAGTTTTGGCAAGACTGCTAATTAACCATTTCACATTTCACCCATATTGGCATTATCTGATTGAATAACCAAACTTGGTCTTTCTGACAGCCTCTCTCTGATGCTAACTCTTCCCCTGGCTCTCTATCCCACTCTAGTCACTGCTTAGGCTGCTCAGGAAAGAGAATACACAAGCTGACTTTACTGTAGACCTTTCAGTGCATAAAACATTGTTCTTAAAGGTAACACAAGAGAAAAAGAGGTAGAAGCCCAACCAGTAGAGTCCTTTCCCTCAAGGTATGGTGGTCCCTTCCACCACCACATTGGAGGAGAAAATGACTGGCCTTCATCACTCTTCAGTAAAATCACATCTTTTCACATGAAGACTTCATCCAAAAGAAGGCCATTAGCAAGAAACCAAATCTCCTTCTTCCTAGTATAATAACCCATGCCATCAACTCTTTCAGCCTGGCAACCATTTTAGAAGATTCAAAGTGCCCACATGGTCCACCAAAAACAGGAATGACTTTGCTGCAGCTGCATTACATTCAATTAAAGCAATTGGTTTGACAGATTTCTCCTGCCTCCAACCCATGCACAGAAAAAAAATGTAGTTCTACAATGAATTCTTAATGCATTATAATGAATCCTAGATGGTGACTAAATGTTTTCTTTATAGTGGAATTTTGTTAAAATAAGTATGTTGCTAGAAAATGAAACCGCAGTCTGAAAGATTGAGAGAGGAAAGATACACAGATGATGGAGGCATTAGCAAGTGAAAAACACTTTGAACACAGTAAAAGAAAAGGGAAGGTGTCATGCAGAAGCTTACATGCCCACCTTTTTTTCCCCTTAGGCTTCTGATTGTTTTTGTTTTGGGTTTTTTTTTACATATAATATTTTCTTACAGTAGGTTGTTTAGGAGTATGAATGTTCTTTAGGGTGTTTGAAATATTCGAGAAAATAAAAGAAAATGAAGGCTAGTTTCAGCTTGATGGCAAGAAAAAAGTTCTATAAAAATCTATTTTAAAACTTGGCTCATCATTCTCTCTCACCATCCCTGCCTAGTAATAATAATAGCTGACATTTAAAGAGCACTTTGAGGTTTGTGAAGCTCTTCAAGTACATTATCTTGTTGAAGCCTCACATCAGGACTGGGAAATAGGTATTAATATCCATATTTTAATAGATGAGGAAACTAAGTGTTGGATTTGGAGTCAGAAAACCTAAGTTAGAACTACAGCTCTGCTCTTTACTACCCATGTCTCCATGGGGCAGTAATTTCACTTCTCTGGGACTTAATTTTCTCATATATAAAAAATAGGGGGTTAACATAGCTACTAACTGTTCCTTCCAGCTCTATAATCTATGACTTAACCACAGCCACATAGCTAGTAAATGGCAGAGGAAGGATTCAAATCTCGACTCTAGAGACAACACTGTACTCACTATACAAAGCTGCCTTCTACAATGTGAAAAAGACAAGTATCACAAAGTAGCATGAGCAGTCACTCAAAGAAAGCTTTCCATCTGCCTAGATTGTCCTTCCCTCCCACACACACACAGTTTCTCTATTGAAATCTCACCTACCTTCGATGTCTAGATCAAATGTCATTTCTTCCATATATCTACTCTAATCCGCATACCAGATAAAGGCCCCCTATCCTTCTGTATTCTGATAGATTATACCACTCAAATAGCACTTATCAAATATTTCCTGGCATTATATGTATTTTATCTCTCTTAATAAATAATAAGCTATTTTGAGAGGAGATGCTGCCTTATACACTTTGGGGATTTTACTTAGAGTTGGTCGTTTGTTTTTTTTTTTTAAGTTGAATTGACTGAATCTGTTTCTCCATCTCTCTCTGTCTCTCTCCTTCTCTCTCTGTCTGTCTGTCTATCTGTCAGTGGACATTATGTTGTCCTTTATAGATGCAGAACTCACTGTCTCACTAGGCAGATGGAAAGTGAAGAATATGGCAAATTCTGTCCCTGTCCCACACTGGTCACTGGCATTCCAGCCTCTGAGTCCTTTCTCCCTAAGTCGTTCATTGTTTGGGCCCTGATGGCTCAAAGTGAGTGTAAAAAACACTTGTTGCGATTTTAGCCAGAAACCCTGAACGTCTTCTCCTCCCAGATTGATTTTTTTTAACAAGGTAAAAGAGGCCATTGTTGCCTCATTTCTTGCATAACCTTAATCAATGAATAGGCATTGCCTCAGTAAAACTGAGATCTAGAAAAGACCTTAGCTTAAAAAGGCCAAGGTCTTCTGTTGCATCCAGGACCATCTCCAGTCATCCTGATGTAGATCTTGCCATTGGACCCAAATGACTCCAGAGGAAAAAGTGAGGCTGGTGACTTTGCACAGCCCTCCCTGACTTAGATCAAATTCACGTGCAAGTCATGCCATCACCTCCCTCATGTCATGGTCCTCTTCCAGAATGAAGGACAAACAACAATCACCATTTGTCTCCACACTCCCATAAACTTCCTGAATGTATATTCTATTGTTACTTATCTTGTTTATATACATCTTTCCAATTCTCCAAATAAACTAAGCAAGGACAGAAGATTTTGAAGTGTTACACTTTGATGAATCAGTAAGGACGGTAAGCTCAAATCTATATATTCATCAATGCAAACTGAAGCCCCTCCATGCCTTCTCATTCTGTGCATATTTTCCCATAAATTTCCCATAAAACATCCACCCAATGTGCTAAACCCCATTCTCATATTTTTTAATATCTCAGGGATAAGAAAATATTAAATTGTCCATCTTCTATTTCACCTTCACTGGTGAAATAAAAGTTATATCGCTGGGACATTTTCCTTTTTCAATCATACAAGTTCATAAAGAGTGTCTTCTGTGCTACTGTCTTTTATATCCCTACAGGCAGCTAACTGGTGCAGTGGATGTGGTGCTGTGCATGGAGTCGGAAAGATCTGAGTTCAAATTTAACTTCAGACACCTACTAGCTCTGTGGCCCTGGGCAAGTCACTTAACTTCTGTTTGCCTCAGTTTCCTCAACTGTAAAATGGGAATAATAATAGCACCTACTTCACAGAGATAGTAGTGAGGATCGAATAAGATAATATTTGTAAAGTGCTTGGCATAGTTCCTGGCACATGGTAAATACTTAATAAATGCTTGCTCCTTTCCCTTCTCCCTCCCCTTCTTATATTTGTATGGGGACAAGGACTAGACCTATGATTCCATTGTAATAAGGAATTCCCAAATGAGGAAACTCCATCTACCAAAGCACGTGGGCACCTTCTCTGAAATTTATTATCAAATGGAGTTGTCTAGAGCACTAAGTGGTTAAGTGACCTTCCAAGTCCACCCAACCAGTATGTGTCAGAGGAAAAACTTGAACCCAGGTCTACCTAATTGAGAAAGACTCTCTATCCACTACACCACAGTGCTATGCTCCTTCACTTCTTATCCTAACTCGACTTTCTCCAGTAATTTCATCATAGTATGGGAGCGTTCCTAGATTCTCAAAGATTAGACCAGAGCATGCAAACCCTGGTAGGTGATAGCCAGCCGAAAAGGCTTCAGAATGGGAATAATGACAAATGAAAAATCTGTTGCCTGAGAATTGACGTTGATAATCACTTCAGAGAGACTCATCAACAGATTGGCTAAACGAAGATTAATTTTTCAGTTTCTGCAACTCAGAGACCATCTTCTTAATTTATTGGGATGCTATGAATGGCAACAGTGGAGAAAATGCCCACACTAGCAAAATTACTGATCCTTCATATATTAAAGCACAGAGTATAAGTTTCCTCAGGACTGACTATTTCATTTTTTCTCTGTATCTACAATGCCTTGTTTCACAAATGTTAGTGGAGTTAAACTGAAGAATGCTACCTACCTCCTAAATGCCCCCGTTCATAATATTCTGTGTTTTTTTCCCCTTAGATCACTGGGTTTTAATTCTTTTGAGATCATTCTTTTCCACCTTACATAGCTATGTAAGATCATAGGAGAATATTGGTGTCAGGGCTATTGTGGCAACAAGCAATTTGGGATCACAGCACATTTTCTCCAATGCTATCCAGTTCAATTTCTTACTTCTCAGCTCTGGGTCCAGCTTACTGTCCAGTTGCAACACCTGTCTTATATCAGAGGCAGCTCAGTGGTGCAGTGGATACAGAGCTGTATCTATCAGCTAAGACTTAAGTTCAAATCCAGCATCAGACACTTATTAGCTGTGTGATCCTGGGCAAGATACTAAACCTATATCTGACTCAGTTTCCTCAACTGTAAAATGGGGATAATAATAGCACCTACCTCACAGGACTACTATTAGGCTCAAATAAGATAAGATTTGTAAAGCGCTTACCATAGTACCTGGTGTATAGTAGGTACTTAATAAATTATTACTCCTAATTTCCCAGTCCCCTTTCCCTCCTATACTGTCTCTTTAAGAATTAGAAGCAGTTCTGGAAGTGAGCTAGACAACTATAAACTACTTGAGAAAAGGATTGTGGCTTGCTCATTTTTGTGTCCTCCTACTGTGCCTAGTACATTTTCTTGCAAATTCTAGGCATTTGGTAGGGTTTAATTTAACTCAGCTGGCATTTATTCAATTCACTTTTATTAAGTACCCTAAATCACTTACTATATGTAAGCCACTGTACTGGGTTTTAGAAATTAAAGATACATTGGGGTTTTTAATAAAAATTCCTTGTATTTGTGAGGAACTTTACAGTTTACAAAGGGCTTTCATTTACAAAAGGTTTTTGAGCCTTAAAATAACACTGAACTTTTCCAGATATTATTTAAAGATAAAAAATTGAGGGTGAGTAAGGTCACAAATAAGATGACAGTCAAGACTTAAACCTACCTCTTCTTGACTCTTGGCCCAAATGTTTTTCCTTTTTTGAATTAAATTTTATTTAGCTGCCATTTATTTTTCTTTCTCTTCCTTTCCCCACTGGAGGAAAAACAAATATGCATGGCCAAGCAAAAGAAAAAATTCCTACACTGGTCAAATATATGTCTCATCTGCACACTGAATCTATCATCTTTCTGTTAGGAAGTAACATGCTTCATAAAGAGCTGTCATTACATTAATCAGAGTTGTTAAGAATTTTGAGGTTATTTCTATTTAAGATATTATTGTTATAATATAAATTATTCACCTAATTCTGCTCACTTTATTCTGCATCAGTTCATACAAGTCTTCCCAGGTTTCTCTGAAACTGTTCCCTTCATTATTTCTTATAGTTATTATTCTATTCTATTATTATTCTATTGTGTTATTAAATTATTCTTCATTATTTCTTATATACAATGGTATTCCATTGCATTTATGTGCCATAATTTCTTTCGCCATTCCCTACTTAATTCCCTCCTTAGTTTCAAGTTCTTTGCTACCATAAAAAGAACTGCTTTAAATGTTTTGCACATATAGAATCGTTTTTATTTGTTTTATATCTGAGAGTGATGTCACTAAATCAAAGGTTAGTAGTTAGAGCACTAATTACTACATTTCTTTCCTTCCATATGTGCTGTATCTAATCTGTTTTTTTTTCTTAACCAGTAACAACTAGATTTGATGATTACTGCTTTGTAGTACAAAGATCTGGTACTGGTAGGGCTCCTTTCTTCCCACTTTTCCCCCACCTTATTTCCCTTGAGATTCTTAACCTATTGTTCCTCCAAATGAATTTTGTTTATTGCTTGATTGAATATATCACTGAGTAAGTAAATTAATTTAGATAACATTGTCATTTGTATTATATTGACTTGGCAGTCTCATGAGCAATTAATTTTTCTACAATTATTTTGGCCTATCTTGATTACAAAGATTGTTTTGGTGTTGTATTCATGTAGTTTCTATGTATATTCTGGTGGATAGCCTTCCAAGTATTTTGTAACTTCTGGAGGTTCTCTAAATATCCCTTTCTGATGGGTTTTCTTGGTAATGTACAAAAAATGTTGATGATTTATGTGGATTAATTTTGTCCTGAAATACTGCTGAAATTATTATTTTAATTAATTTTAGTTGACCCTCTAGTGAGTGTTCTGTAAGTACACTATCATATCATCTGCAAAAAGCAATCATTTTGTTTCTTCTTTGCTTAAGCTTATTCCTTCAATTTCTTTTTTTTTTGTCTCATTGCTACAACTAGCATTTCCAGTATCATATCAAATAGAAGTGATCATAGTGGACATGCTTGCTTTTGCCTTGATCTTATTGGAAAGTACTCTATTTTATTGCCATTACACATAATGCTGGATCTTAGTTTTAAATTTACCATATTTTACCATACTATTTGCCATATTAAGGAAAGGTTCATTTATTCCTATGATTTGTAGTGTCTTTTAACAGCATTTTATCAAAAGGTTTTTCTGCATCTATCAATATAACCATATTATTTGTGTTTTTATTATTAATATGGTCAGTTATAGTTACAGTTTTCCTAATATTGAACCAATGTAGTCATTCCTGGTATAAATCCAACATGGACTCCAGTGTTTTTTCAACACTATTTCTTTCTCACCTTTGGGTGATACAGATTCTTAAGTCTCCGGGTCTTCTGAATGTCCAGGATTCTTTCTATTATCTTAAGGTGTTTGTAAGTGTACTTAACACTTTGTATTGATTGATGTTCAGCTTTTAACTTCAAAGGATAAAGAGGTTGGTGGGGAAAGTAAGACAGGTGGAGAATAATCTCATAATTAGAACAGTCATGAGCTGTGAACTTAGTATATTTCAAATTGTAACCTTCCTTCTCCTTCTCTGATTACTAAAAAAGGGGGGAAAAAAGCCCTGGAAACCAAAGAAAAGGTAAATACAGATTCTCTTCGAAAGAGATGTAAATAACCAGCTTAAGTTCTATCCTGCTAGTGTTCAGTATTTATGACATGATTGAAAAAAAGATTGGCTTTTGATGACAAGGTACTCTTCATCTCCTAAATGCTGCAGCCAGAATTTAAGCCAAATATATCACCCCAAAGACTTCTAAATATCAGAATATGTTCAAGATGAGTAGCTTACTCAACCTAAGAGGTAAAAGAAAGTTTAAGTGATTTTATATATACATACATATAGATATATACATGCATATACATACATATATTATATATGGTGTGTGTATGTATATACCATATCCTACCTAGGTAATTAGGCAGCTAGATGGCAATGGATAGGGCATGGACCTGGGGTCAGGAAGACCTGAGTTCAATTCTAACCTCAAATATTTACTAGTTGTATGACCTTAGGCAAGTCACTTAACCTCTTTTTGCCTCTGGAGAAGAAAATGGCAAACCATTCCAGTATCCTTACCAGGAAAATCCCATAGACAGTAATAGTATGATATGGTCCATGGAGCCACAAAGAGTCAGCCATGACTGAACAACAACAACAACAAAAACCTAGGTAATTGAAGTTCTTTAAATCTTGCTCTAAATTCTTTATTACCTCTTGTGCATAATGCTTAGCAATTATTTTATTAATTGAATAAAATATTAATTAACTGGTTATATTTTTTTCTAGGAAAGAGGTCATTAATTCGACTTATTGCTCTCAGATAAGATTTGTATTTAAAGAGGAACATGACACAAAGGAACTAGTAATGAGCAATGTACAGGTATTATAATTAGGTTTATGAGACCAAAAGAAATTTTTGGGGCATGCCCTCAAATTTCAAAATGTGTATGGGCTACTTCTTCCACTTACTACATATGACTAGGCTTTGTTGACTTGTCTCCTGTGAAAAATGTCCGTAGGTCATGAATGACCCCATGTACATAGCTTCAGTTTTATGTATCCTATGTCAATTGGACTGTTCAAGAACACAACCTCCAAGTGAGCAGACATAATATATTAGAAATAAGTTGCACATGAGGTAAGAAATCACAATACATGGAGAGTTCTTACATTGCATTTGTACTCCTCAACTGCTTCTCACATACTTTGTTGCTATAAATAGAAATATCACTCTGAGTCTAGGAATTATCAGTTAGTGAAAATGAGAACATTTGAATCCTTCAAATGTTTTCTCTCACACTGTTTTTAAAATAAAGGCTTAAAAAAGAAACCCTAAAGGTGTCCATGGCAAGACTGATTTAATTGTCTAAATTCACATGAATTTTTAGACAATTTCAATCTGCAGCTGTTAATATTCTACTTGGACCTCAACTTAAATATCACCATGTGATTAGTAAAGTATCCTCCAAGATATGTGAGGCTTTTCAAAATCTTCTTTGTCCACTTAAAAGTTGAAAAACTGCACTAGCAAAGGTGAGCAATTTCTAATACGCCAATATTTTATCTTGGTTTCAAATTGAGTATTCCCTGAACACCTTTCAGAAATGTATGCTTCTCCTAGCAAAGTGCTGAAGAAAAGTATATCTTGGTGACTTTATCCAGAAGTCATCTCTTTTAATAGAGAGGACTGGGAAATGTATGATGTTCCTCAGTAGACCACAGATTATTTCATTTCTGAGAGGAGAGAGAAAAGTTGGCTATTTTTTTGCTTGTTTTTGCTTCCTGAGAAGACAAGTAAGCAAACCAGGATCAGACTGCAGGTATCCTTTTCAGACAGTTACCACCTTGACTACTTTTCCTCTCAGCTCATTAACATTCAAAGATGAAGATGTTTTGACTGGATTGCAGTATCCTCTGTTAGAAGATGCTCAAGGGGTTGACTAGAAAAGTTGCTGTGATTCTGAAATCTAGAGGTTATTAAAACTGATAGACAGTGAGATCATTGCCCAAGGTGGAATAACAGGGTAGGAGTGAAGGGAAAATCTTGAATGAAAAGCAGTATTTACATCACTATTTTTGGTGGCAGAGGGGAAAGGATTTGGCTGAAGGGAGGAATGAAGATCATATGCCGGGCCTTCATTTTGGCCTCCTGAAGAAGCTGTAGTAATAAAGGGTGTGTTCAAGTGTCATAGATGTTCAAGTGCCACATAACTTGTGACTATCAATGAATTTCAAGAAACCATACTTATGAAATAAGAGAAAAAAATTTTTAAAATATGCTTCCTCCAACTCAAAGTTTCTTAATTCAGAACGTGGAAAAAAATTAAATTGGGGCTTTAAAGGTCAGAGAATAAGCTGTTATTTTTCTAGCTGTTGAAAGAAATAATTATTTCAAACACTAAACTGCCCATTAAAAATCAGTTGCACTAATTGTGATCTGCATTTGCCATTCAAAGTCAGAAGGGAACAAGTAAATTATACATACATATATATGTATAATTTGTATAATATATATATATATGTATATATATATATATATATATGTATGTGAGAAGAGTCTCCATAGGATAGCAACATTCAGATACTGCATGACTCTGTAGTAAAATGGAACATAGGTGGGGTAATGGAGCCAAAAGATCAAGGGCCTGAACTGGAAGAGAGGATGCTTTCTGATTTCAACATGCCTTGGGAAGCTCTGTTTTTCACAGAAATTAATTATCTGGAAATTCCAAAGAGTTGCCACAGGACAAGAATAAATGAAAAGACTATAACTTTGCAGTGTAAAAAGAAATGAACTGCAAACTCTCTTTCCTTGGTGCTGAAACACAATAGCCACTTAAACTTAGGAGCTTGTACACATACACACAGGCCTCCAATGAACAGAGGCGCAAGCACCCATCTCTGCAGATGCATTGTCAATTGTATCGCATTCAGCTGGTCAATCTTTTTTACTCAAATGCTGGATTTCAGTTTAGTATTGACAACATATTGAGATTACCCAGATGCAAGGGCACATGCATTGCAAAAATAGCATCCCCATCACTGACTTTAACTTGAATCAGACAAATCACCTCAGATCCTGTGGGACTCAGCTTTTGTTTACTATCTAATAGCTCAGACTTGATGTTCTCTGGAGATGGCTGCCCAGAAAAAAAAAAGCTTCCTACGAAATGGTAACTCTTTGCCAAGAATTTCCTGAAGGAACAGTTAGCAATTTTCTAGGTTGGCTATTAAGAGAAGGTTTAAAAAATGTTTAGGATGACACTACCAAATCCTACTTGCTATTAATAAAGGTGGCTACAGTTTGGTTTGTACAGAGGGCTGCGTAGGGGCAGACTGTCTCGAAAGCTACAGAATCCAAAATCAACCATTCACTTCAGAAATAGGTTCTGTAAATGGCACAGAAAATGAATTTCAAAGGCTTTCCTGACAAATCTGCAACTTTAATCTGATTGTGGAAAGAGTAGAGGAACACAGGTTCGAAAGAATTATCCATGCTTTCCTTCCATCCCATTCCCATATCTCATCCTCAGCAACTACTTGCCTGTGATATCTTATAAATGTCACTTCTGTGAACACTGAGCTCTTAGCATTCTAGAGCAACTCCTGACAAATACATTAAGTTAACCTAGTTAGCAAATTAGTCTCTCCTTCTAATCAAGTGTTTTTATGTTGTTCTTTAATGGGTGGGACTTGGGGTTTTTATTAATGTCAGGAAAACCCAATGAGGAAGCTCCCTTTACCAAATGTATATTAGCACCTGCTCTACAATTTATCATTTTAATTGCCCATAAAGTTAAGCAATTTGGCCACAGTCACATGGCCAGTATGTGTCAGAAGTGGGGTTTGAACCTAGGTTATCCTGACCCTGAGGTCATTAAGTTAACAAAAATTAAAAAACAAAAATTAAGCACCTACAATGTGTCAGTCAGGTCATGTCTATATCCACTATGCCATGATATCTTTGGTCAGTTATAAAATAGAACTGATAGAGACGAGGCAGTGGTGAGCTTATACCTGTTAGCCCCAAGGCCACAAGCCCTGGAAAAAAACCCTGTACCTTCCTCTTAGTTGAGTCATGCCCTTCAGATGTTCATTGGATCTAAATGCTTCCAAAATGGTGTGATATAGAGTGAAAGATAAAGCATCTAGACACAGTTTTCTATTATTTTAATGGAATTGGGCTTCAGAAAACAATTTGTCATTAAAAGTATCAATCAACCAAACAAAGCACACACACACACACACACACACACACACACACGCACAAACATTTAGCAAAGAACACCTATGAGACTATGCAGTCTTGACTTGGCCTTGTTTCATTATTTTCCATTGGCTTTGTGATGGCTACCAGGTATTCAGTGTCTGCTGAACATTGCTGTCTATGTCAGCTTTTGGGCTTCATCTCTCATGGCGTAAGCATAGGGCCTGACCTGTGGTAGGTACTTAATTATTACTTGTGGACTTGACTTGTCGAGGATCACCTGCCAGCCATCTCAGCTCCAGTCTGCTAGGGTAGAGCAATTAGAAGTTCTCACTAATAATATAATAAGCTTTCTACTCATAGCCACCACATGAAGGTAACAAAAGCCAAAGAGAGTGGTCCAAACTAAGATTTGGACTCCTCCCCATCCCTTCTCAACAAGCCATCCTTTATAACAAATAAATTTTTGAAAAAGAAAAAACAATTCAGCAGAATTAATGAACATTTTAAAAAATCTTACATTATATGCAATGTTTCATTGCAATGTTTCAAACCGATGGACCTCAACTTCTGCGGCTAGGTGATACAGAGAATAGAGCACTGGACCTGGAGTCAGGAAGACCTGAGATAACTTCTGGTTTCAAATACTTACTAGCTCTGTGACCCTGGACAAGTCACTTAACTTCTGTTTGTCTCAGTTTCCTCATCTATAAAATGGGGATAACAATAGCACCGTACCTACCAGGGTTGTTGTGAGGATTAAATGAAATAATAATTGTAAAGCACTTAGCACAGTACTTGGCACATAGTGCTATATAAATGTGTGGGTGTCTATATCTATATCTAGATATTGATGTATTATATATGTGATTTATTGATTATTTATACATACACATTTCCCCATATATGTATGTGTGTATATATACATATACTGTATATAAGATACATACACACATATACATATATACACATATATACATACACATATATATGTATATGTATGTGTGTGTATATATGTGTGTGTGTGTATATATATGTGTGTGTGTATAGATATAGATATAGGTATATAGATAGATAGATAGATAGATATACATAGACTGAAAATGACTGAATAACACCAAGGAGTATGATGAGGTAGGAGCAATAGCCCAAGGTCCTGCCCTAAGGAGTATAAAATAGAGACAGTAATAGCACCTACCTAGCAGGTGTGAAATTAAATGAGATAATACCTGTAAAGCACTTAGCACAGTGTCTGGCACATAGATGCCCCTATATAAATGCTTATTCCTTTCCCCCCCACACACCCCTTCTGCAAAAGATCAGGAGGAGGTATCTTCTTATATCTCTTCTTTGGGAACAAGTTTGTCCCTTATAATTTCACAACATTCAGTTTCAGTCATTTAACGTAGTTTTTCCATTTACATTGTTGTAGCTATCATAGCTATTTCTTTTTGACTTCTATGTCTGTGTGGAAATTGTAGCCCTCCGTTCCAGACAAATATCTAATTTAGGGATAGCCTTTACAAACCTCTCTCCAGTATATAAATTTGTGTTAAATTTATTTGTATTTGTAATTTGTATTAAATGTAAATTTGATCCAGAATGAAAAGTAATCTAAGGAGGAAAATAATTGTTCTCTATTCACCTAGCCTGCATTCCTGCCTTCATTATACTGTGTTTATCTGTATGCAGCAAATCTCTACTGCTTAGACCTGTGGAAAAAAATCAGTCTCCTTACACTCTGAACTGATCATAGTGATTTCATATAATTTTCACCCTTCCATCCCATTTCCTTCTCATATTATAAGACACATAACTGACATATTCTATGTTTAACCCTGCTCAATAAGAATATAGGCAATGTAGAGGCTTCCCATTCACTTGAAATCATTAAGCAAAGGCTAGATGACCACTTGTCCAATATGTAATAGGAGTGATTATTTTTCATCTATGCGTTGAACTAGACAATCTCTGGAGTTTCTCCCAATTCTGAAAATCTGGGGTTTGTGAAATATTTTAAAAAATAGATTCTATATACTTTGGGCAAACAAAAGTTTTATCATCCATCTACAAAACATTGCAAATACAATGGTAGCAGGCTTTGAACAGTGGGCCTTTTTCTTTTATCTCAGAAGAAAAGCCTTCTCAAAAAGAATAATAAAATCTTTGCATGATACAAAATCAGCAGAAGTTGAGACATCAAAAGTCAGGCTTTTCATGAAATATCCCTTCTGTTACCCAAAATTTCATGGAGAATTTCTAAGGAAATAGTCCACCACTTTTAAAACAAACAAACAAAAAGATCAAAATCTAAATTTGGTATGATTAAATAGAGAGCTTTTTCACTAAATCCAAAAAATGAGAGAAAAAAAAAAGAAAGAATTCAGGATGAAAATGAGTTTACTCCTCAAAGAAGAAACCCAGGTTTGAAAACAGAAGTGCTAGCCTGATTGGGACAAGACCTTAAGATAGCTCAACACACTCCTGGGTGGCAAGGTCCTAAACATTGTCTAGAGAACTTTCTGGTAGTTCCATGGCTTGCAGGCCGTATACAACACTCACCTTGGGAATACGAAAAGCCTAGCACAGACAACACTAGAGAAAGAAAAGAAAAACTAAAACTAAAAGATAGCCCTCCCCCAACAGACAATAAGGAGTGACAGAATATGAAACAGGACAGAGACCAGAATTTCCAGGCTTTACCTCCTCCCTTTGGAAGGAAGAAGTCCCTGATCTTAACAATATGGGTCATGTGTTGGATAAGACCAGCTCTTTATAATTCACAGTGGGTCTCCAGACATAAAATGGTGCAGGAGTAGGAGCAGAAACAACACAATTAATATCAGGGTATAGCTCAGAAGATAACCCTTTCTGCACTGTCACTAATCCTTACTGAGAGTTAGGATGTTCTATAGCAAAGTAGCTAAGAGACCATTAACCTCTTGCAAGCCTAATCAAGATAGACAATTTCCCCACACCACCACTCACACATCATTCCCTGGCACATTAACCAGGATCTCCCCCTTCTTGCAAGCACTGTGAGGGTTAGAATGGAAGAATAGGAAATGTCTTCCCCTTCAGAGGCCTCTGATGAGGGACTGCCCCACTCTGTGAGAGCTGGTAAGACAGTGTCATCTCTTCTTTATTGCCAGAAAGCAAGCCATTTCCCAACAATGCCACATGTTGTTCTTCCAAGTCCCCCTGGGAAAGATTTGTCAAATGGCCACTGAATATTATGCTAGCCACACTGTGTAGGGCCTTCATAAGTTTCAGATTAGAAAGCAAAGGGCAACAATGAATTAGTCTTTGCCACTGTCCATGCTACTGATCACTCCACTGGGGCCTGAATCTCTGCCCACTTTACCACTATCAACTTAGTAAGGCCCTGCTCACCAGCCACAGCATCCTCCTCCTTGCTAGCTCATTAAGGTGGGTAATACCAAATATTTGGTCATTCAGATATATTCACTAAGGAATTGCCCATTTCTTCCACAGTGACTGAGTAACGATTCTCCCTCACCTTCATCTAAGCATTCAGGACTGCCACCAAGTCAGTTAAGAAATGCCCTTAAGGCTACGTAATTTCACATTCACCATAGCTGTGCAGTCAGAGTTTCATTTTCCCTATGTTGTTAAAAAATAATAAGGCACCTCCCCCTAATAGTTCCATCCCACAGTCCCTGAACTATTTCTTAGAAGAAGAGGGGTGACACGGTCAGACTTATGCATTAGGAAAATGATGCTGGAAACTGAATAGAAGGTGGATTTCAGTGGCATAAAATTTAAAGCCAAGACTAATTAGAAGACTATCAAAATAGGCCAGGCAAGAGGTATTAAGGGCCTGAAACACGGTGGCAGTTGCATGGGTGGAGAGAAGGCAACTATGATAAGAGATGCTGCGAACGGAGAACAAAAAAAAATTGGCAGCTAATTAAATATTTGGGATGAACGCTACTCTAGAGTCAAAGATGACATCATGATTGCAAACTTGTATAATTTGAAATCTGGTGGTACCTTTGACAATAATAAGAGGGAAGCTCAGAATAGAAGTGGGTTTTGGGTAAAGATAAATTCTATTTTGAGCATGTTGAGTTTGAGATGTCTATGGGACATCTTCAAAATGTCTAATTGGTAGTTGGTGATGTGGGATGAACCAAGGAAAAAGAATAGATCTCTGTGTGTGTGTGTGTGTGTGTGTGTGTGTGTGTGTGTGTGTGTGTATAACTAGGAGTCATCATCATGTAAATGATAATTGAATCCATAGAAATTTATGAGATCATAGAGAGAGAAGGTAAAAAGAAAAGGACCTAGGTCAGAGTTTTGGGGTACTAATACAGTTAGTAGTCAGGACGTAGATAAAAATCTAGTAATGATGACAGATGAGGAAAGGTGAGACAGTAAGGAAAAGGACTAAGAGAAAGCAGCATCACAAAAACTCAGAGAGGAGAGAGTATCTAGGAAGAAAAGGAGATCAATAGTGTGAGATGCTGCCAAGAGATCAAGAATGAGGAGATGTGAGAAAAGGTCTTTAGATCTGGTTATTCAGAAAATGTTAGCAACTTTGGAGAAAGCAATTTCAGTGGAATGGTGATGTCAGAGGCCAGATTGCATAGGATTTAGAAAAGAGTGAGAGGAGAGGAATTAGAGGTAACTAATGTAGAAGTTGTTGGTGCAGATGGTGGGTTCTAGTAATGATGTCATCATCTGCACTACGCCCTGTGCCCCTGATATTCTTCATGCTGTTTCTGCCCATCAACATCACTTTATATCAGATCTACTGAGAACTGTATAGATTTAGCATCATCCACCGCATAGATCAGATCATTAAGATCCAGGGCTTAGTTCTTCCCTAGGAAGGAGATGAAGCCTAGAATTTCTGGTCTTAATTCTTTTCCGTGTTTTGTCACTCCTCCAGGAGGTTATGACGTTGCTTGTTGTATTTTTATCCTTATTTTTCTGTTTTAGAGTTTATTTATTTCTTACCTCCAGAGCTACACTGGTAGCTAGACTTCTTACATCCCCAAGGTCAAGGTTGTCCAATAATAGCCTTAAGGCCATTTAACCTAAGATTAGATTTGAAATTTAATCTGCTGCTGCCAAACATATATTTAATTCACTTGTAAGCCCCTCGAGGACAGGCACTAGCTTTTTTTCATCTTTATAGTGCCTTGCCCACAGTGTTTTACACATACTAGGTGCATGATAAATGTTGGTTTAAGTATATAGATGTGTGTCATTAGCAAGAGGATAGGGGCCCTCCCACAAAGGACCCTGGCTCTGTACTCACACAAAGCCTGGATTCATCCTGAGGGCACTCTGACCCTAAATCAAGAGGAGCAGGTTTTTTCTTGCATTCTGCCTTGTTGTGACACTGCTCCAGAGCTATGGGGAAAATCTGTACAACAAAGTTTAGATACGGTTCATGTCTAGGGTCTTCTCTAATAAAAGAAATTTACAGAGTCCTTTCTGGAAAAGAATATTCAACATACAGAGTAGATGTCAGATTAGGACAGCTATTCACTACCACCTAAGAAAAGGAAAAAAAAAAGAAAATCCTTTTAATAAATATACATGGTCAGACAAAACAAATTCCCATGTTGGTCAAGTCCAAAAAATGTGTCTCATTCTGTTTCCTCCAACACACACACACACACACACACACACACACACACACACACACACACACCAATTTAAGTCACAAAAGCTCATAAGTAAGCATTTCACTTAAAACACAAAACAATAACTCATCAAATCATCATCTCTAGTCTTTGTGAGGCTGTTAATCTTTCTGCTATGATCTGGGAGACCCACACAACTCACAGTTCCAGACCTCCTGTCAAGCCAGTCCATGGCTTGTGCTTTCTCAGTCCTTTCAACTGCAACATGTTGGTGGTAATGCATGTTCTCTGATAAGTGAGATAGTTGCAAAAAGAACCAGTAGAGAGCAGCCAGCATTGACTTGGGAACTCTTGACTTCTTTATCTCAGGAGGTGTTCACCAAGGTTAGAAACGTCCATCTCCCAGGACTGGTCACCTGAGCTCAGGGAAGGAAATACAAAACAGAAGAGGCAGCCAGGGATTTGAGGTCCATCTCAGCCTCATATAGGCAAACACATGTTCATGCTGCCATATGCTCAGCCTGTCCCTTCATCCACTCACTGTAAGGCCATTGGCAAAGTAGCAGAGTTCTGAAAGAAGATCAAAAAAAGAGGCAAAGCCTCTAGAGTGAGAAGCTAGTCTGACTTAGTCATCACTCCTCTGATACACTGCAGTCTTGGGAACCAAGAGGCAAATTAGAATTGCTCTGTCATGAATGTCCTTTAGCAAGAGGCTGAAGCACCTATCCGATGCCCAAAAGAGTCAGAGTGTGTACCCACCCTCTTGGTTTACAACTCCACCATATATGTGTGTTAGTAGTAGTAGTGATATGCAATACATATGTGTGTGTGTGCATTTCAATAATTCAATCAACAAATATTTCTTAGGTAACTATTACAAGGCAGTTAGTTGGCACCACAGATAGAGCGCTGAGTAAGGAAGACCTGAGTTTAAATCCAGTCTCAAACACTTACTAGCTGTGTGACTCTCAGAAAACCACTTCTGTCTGCCTTAGTTACCTCATCTGTAAAATGGAAATAATAGCACTTACCTCACAGAGTTGTTATAAGATTAAAATGAGATATGTGTACAGTGCTTAGCAGGAATATAAAGAAAAAATAAAATTAATGAGTAATCAAAATTTGGCTACAGGAATTCAATATAAAAAGTTGATGCTGCTCCAAATCTAGCATTGCAATAGAGAGAGCAGACATTTTACCTTTCCTCCTCCTTGACCTTAATAAATGTCCTAAAAAAATAGTTTTCCCAATAGATCGACAACTGTAAGTGTATGGGTAAATTATGCAATAGACAACATAACCCTCTGTCATACTTAGCACACTGTCTTACACAAAGTAGATGCTCAGTCAACATTTGTTGAACAAATGGGAGAAATGTCTCCCTGGGAAACAACAAGAAGAGGCCACTGTTAGAGGAAAGGTGATGAGTTCAGAAGAGGAAAATGGATCCGGTTAATTATTCCTGAAACAAGATTTCAAAGGATGAGTTCTTAGTGTCAATCCAGAGTTCACTAAGGCCAAAGTAGGCTTTAGAAATACAGACATCTGTATAGAAGACATTGCATAGAATGAGAAAGCGGCTCATTTTTTTCCCCTGAAACTTCAGATGTTTATTAAAAAAAGATAGGAACCATTATACTTGTACTTTCAGAAGTCCTTTTATCCTGGTTTCAAAAGAATACTCCCCCCTACCTCAATTCTCTTTTTCATTTAAAAAAAAAAAAGCTTCTCCAGAAAAATGCTGAGATTACACAAAACAGGACATTCATCACTAAGGCAACCAGTGAATTCTATGAGAGCTAGAGAGAGCACAAAGGCTGTGCTTGAGGGTTTGCATAGAACTTGCTTCTATCTGGCAGCTCATATTTCAAAGTTTTGATTGACCTCATGGGACTCTGACTTTTTCTGGTATGAGAGGGATCAAGGGATCTAGAGTTAGTCAAAAAGGAAGGAAGGAAGGAAGGAAGGAAGGAAGGAAGGAAGGAAGAAGGAAGGAAGGAAGGGATTTCTTTGTTGTGAGCAGACTTTTTACCACATAGATTTTATCATTGATCAAGTACACAGAGATCACTTAGTTTCCCAGAATGACCCAGAAATGAGCTAAATTTGCACATGAAGAGGCATTATGGACCAAACACTTCCCTACTCTCTGTTACTCATTTTAATGCCCACCCACACCCACATATACATACCCTGCTGTGGTCTGTATCTATAGCCCTAGGACTTCTTAATTAACCAACTAAGCATTTATTAAGTATCTACTACAAGTGCCATTATAAATTTCTAGTATGGAAAGGTACTTTACTTCTATCTTTGGCCCTCTTTGGTTACATGCCTAACAGTAGTATCAATAGTCCAAAGGACATGCATCATACAGCAACTCTTATGGTATACTTACAAATTGTTTTCCAAAATAATTGGACCAATTTACATTTCCACCAACAATTGCTGCTTGTACGCCTATCATCCTACAGCTCCTCCAACAGCTACTCACTTTTTTAATCCTCTTTGTTATTCTTTTTGGGGATGAGATGGAACCTCAGAGGTGTTTTAATTTACAGTTCTCATATAGTAGGGAAAGAGCATTTTTCATATGCTTCTCAATAATTTGCATTTCTTTTTTTGAAAACTGTCTCTTCATGTCCTTTATCTTTTGGAGAATTGTTCATATTCTTATAGGTTTCATAGAGCTTAGATATTAAATATTTTTCAGATAAATTTGCCATGAAGATTTTTCCCAATTGTTTTCTAAACCAAAAAAAAGGCATAATTATCATAATCATACAAGCTTAGAGAAGGATTAAGAAAATATACCTCTCTTCCTTCATTGCAGAGACGGGAAGGGCAATGGATATGGAATATTGCATATGTTGCCAGATACTATCATTGTGTTGGCTAATTTTGCTGAACTGCTTTTTTCCCTTTTTCATTTTAAATCTTTGTTTCAAGGCTGTCACTGGCTAAAGGGAGGAGAGGGATATAATTAGATATCAATGTAGTATCAATAAAACAGGTTAAAATTTTAAAATTAGTGGGTAAGAAAAATACAAACCAAGTGTTTTATAAGGTCAGTCTTGACAAGGGGATTCTGGGAAGACTTCCAGGAATAGATAGCATGTAAGTTGGGCTTTAAAGAAGAGGCAGTATTTCAACAAGCCACATGGGACCTGGGGATGTGGATGTCTGTATTCCAGACACAAATAACAGCACGAGCACAGACAGAGAAACAGGAATAAGTATGTCATGGTTAGGTGATAGCAAATACTCCACTTTTGCTAGAGCAAGGAGTAGTTACAGGAGAATAGTGTGAAATGAGGCCAGAAAGGTGAAATCATGCCAAATTGTGGAGGCCTTGAACATCAGAGTTTGAACTTAATAGTATAATGGAAAGGAAACTACACTAGGAATTAGAAAAACTTGATTCTAGAACTGGTTGTACTGCTGACTAGTTTTGTAGCTATGGGTAAATAAGTTAATCTCTTTGGGCCTAGGTTTTCTCATCTAAAAAATTAAGAGGAGAGGGTAGCAGTGTAGTTTAGTATAAAAAGTATGACCAGGGAGTTAGAAGAAACCTGGTTTGAATGCTGGCTCTCATATTTATTCTATGTTTGTCCATGGGCAAATTACTTAACATCTCAGAGTCTCTATTTTCTCATCTATACAATGAGGATAACGAGACAATTTGATATTGGAAGGAACACTGGATGTGCAGTCAGAAGCTGGATTTGAATCCTGATTCAGCTACTTAATATCTGTGTGACCTTGGACAAATTATGTCACTTTTCTGGGCCTATGTTTCCTCATCTATAGAATGAAGGTTGGATTGGACGATCTTGAAGGGCATTTCAGCTCTATGGATCTATTAACTTTATTGGGTGAGCAGTAGACAGTCATTAAAGGGTTGTGAGCAGAGAAGTAACAGGATCCAATCCATGCATTTGATTTGACATTCACTCATTCTATTCTCAGTAAGTTTGAAAGGCTGGAGATGGGAGAGAGTGGGGATGGGAAAACCAGTTGAAAGGTTATTGTAGGGGTCAGCTAAGTGGTGCCGTGGATAGAGCACCGGCCGTGGAGAAAGGAGGACCTGAGTTCAAATCTGGTATCAGACCAGACACTTGATATTTACTAGTTGTGTGACTCTGGGCAAGTCATTTAACCCCAATTGCCTCACCAAAAAAAAAAAAAAAGAAAGGTTATTGTAATAGTTCAGATGGGTACTAATGAAGGCCTGTACTGTCTGAGTATAGCATGCAAAGAAAGGTACATCAGATTTGAAAGTCAAGGCAAAAAGCAATGTTACTAACACCACCAAACCCAAATTGAGCACATTTAGGCCAAGTTCCCAGAAATTCAGGATGGCATTAATCATTGTTTGTATTTGCTGTCAGTTAACTTTGTCTAGCTACTTTGAGGCCAAGACATTGTCCCCGGAAATACATTACCTTTCTTGAGATTTCATTTTCTGTTTTGCCAGTAAAAGAATTTGTGGCTTTGGTGTTCTTTTACAGAAGAGCTTATCTAATTACACCAAGACCTCTTTGCTTGCTCTGGGTTACTGGGCATAGACCCAGAAACCAAAGCTCATATTACCCTCAAACACAATCTCTTACTTTCTAAGACTGCCCAGAAAGGGATGTTTCTCTGTCGTTTGGGTCACAGCCATGATAAAGGATAGCAGCAGGCAACGTTCAGCTGGGTGTTCTCTCATAAATTCAGAAGCAATTTCAAAGACATTCTTTTATTGCCTGGCTGACCACTTGTAGCCTAAGACAAAAATAGAAAAGCTTTCTATCCCTTTCCCCTGCCACAAACCTCCATTTTGATTTCCACTGAGTCTGACTTCATTCCATTCAATTCATTCCCATCAGAAAGTCAGTTTTTTTTTTCTTTTAAAAGTTTCTCAAAAATAAGCCCTAGCTACCAACGCACACTGGCAACTGTTCTGCAAGTTATAGTCTTAGGGGGGTACCTCGACCAAATGACTTTCCCAAGGGTCACATGGTTGTTTAATGCAACAATATCATGAGAGACAGGGTGTGTAGTGGTTAGACAATTGGCCTCAGAATGAATAAGGCCTGGATTTAAGTCCTGCCTCTGACACTTACTAGCTGGTAACTAGATGCCCCTGGACAATTCATTTAATCTCACAGTGTCCCAAACAACTTTGCAAGACTGAGTTGCAGAAAGGTCGCTGATCTGCTTTGGTGAAGGGTGTTTCCTCATTAGGAGGAAACTTGGGAAACTAAAGGAATGAAATCATTAACTCAGACCAAAATAATAATGATAGTAATAACAACAGATTAGATGGCACAAAGTGAAACATTTGTTTCAATGAGATTTTATGAAAGATTTAAGGTTTAAGTAGATCTAGCAACTCCTCTCTGGGTTACTCCTCCAACTTGTACTCAGACTTGGGTTAGGACCCCCGGAAGGCAGCTGCTACTCCCAGGTTCTAGGGTTACCCTATGAGTCTGTACTTCTAAAATTAGCTCACAAGGCTGATTTCAGAAAAATCTGGAAACACTTACATGAACTGATGTTGAGTAAATTGAGCAGAACCAGAAGAAGATTGTACACAGTTAACAGCAACATTGTGCGATGATCAACTTTGATAGACTTAGCTCTTCTCAGCAAAGCAATGATCTAAAACAATTCCAAAAGACTCATGATGGAAAATGCTATCCACATCCAAAGAAAGAACAGTAGAGTCTGAATGCAGATCAAAGCATACTATTTTCTCTCTTTTTTTGTTGTTTTTGTTTTTTCTTTCTCATGTTTTTTTTCCTTTTGTTTTGATTCTTCTTTCACAACATGACTAATGTGGAAATATGTTTAATTTGATTGTACACGTATAATATATCAGATTGAGTGTTATCTTGGGGAGGAAGGATGAGAGGGAGGGGGAAAATTTAGAACTCACAATATTATAAAAGTAAATGTTAAAAACTAAAAAATAATTAGTTTTTAAAAAAATAAAATAAAATTAACTCACAAACCCACCAGTGTGTTTCCCATTAACATTTAGCCAATAGACACAATTAACTCATAGCAAAGATATGGCATAATATAAATAGTAGCTACAAAACATTATCCCTCCTACCCCCCTCCTAGAGTCAGGAGCACACTCTCTCACAAATTCATACAGCAGTTATGGGAAGAATGGACACAAACTTAGGGTGTAATGATTGTAAGGCACATATGTAGGAAACATGCGGTCAAGGTAACACACCTCTGGAACTATAGGGCCTCAATGTTCTTTGTCTCTTTATGGAGTCCTCAGGAAACTTCTCAGTGGGTGAAGCATCACAACTGAGGTGAATCCCAAGACCTGCTATTCTCCATAGCTTTATTGTAGATTTCCATGTCTACTTTGCCCATGAATTCATGGTTAATTCTCTTCTCTGCTACCTCCCTGTCACTCAGACTTCCACTCTGTGTGTATATGTATGTCTGCATGTGTGTATATGTGTCTACTTATATGTGTACATGTATAATTGGAAAACGTGTGTGTGTACGTGTGTATGTGTTATGCCAGATGCATCTTGAACACATCCCAAACTTTCTCAAATTGAACTAATTCTCAAACTGGTAAATGGAATGCTTCCTACTGGCAAGTACCTCTGATGCTAGAAACCATAGCTGATAAAGGTGGGAAGGACAGAAAAATCTACTCTTTTCCATCTGCCTCCCTGGTATAAGCAATGGGATCACACTCCATAAAACTGCTCACAG